>NC_133363.1:6691250-6703761 GCF_049309525.1 Garra rufa | reverse complement strand
AAGGTGTTAGCGATCACTGGGCATCGAGTACTAGTCATATAAGGAGTGTCCAAAAATAAACCGGCCCTATCTTGACAAACACGTTAACTTGTTGAAGTGAGCTGTTTAGCTGTTAGCTGATAGTGTTGACATGAGCATTTGAGTCATGCTGCTAGATGTGCTACAGGGAACAGAGGCTGGAGGAGGATTCATACTCATTCAAGGTAACATCATTAAAGTCATCAATACTCTTACACCATCTGTACCTTTCTACAGAGCTGAATGTGTTCATTATATGTTTTCAGATACTGTCAAATGCTCTGGACGGGGATTCCTCAAATGTTTTATTAACGCAGCATTGAAAAGGCAAGTTTCTGTCAGCATCTATTTTGTTTTAATTGACTTTCATTGTGTTGTTACACTTTGTTTAATGTTTGATACGTGTTTTAACCTTTTACAGGGGCGAGGACGTACATGTGCTGGGATTTGAGAGTCCTGAAACAGAAGTGTGTGCTGGTTTGGACCATAGCTGTGTGCAAAAGTGAGTTGTATTTTAAAAAATACTCTTGATTTGTGACCTGACACATGCTTTCATGGATACTGGTGACACCTGAAAGCTCATAACATCAGATGTATGACAGTTAGATTATACTGACTGAATTTAGGATGTAAATAATTTAAAATGTTTATTGTAGTGCAGTGGTTTCCAACTGGTTTTGCTTCAGGACTCAGATTTTACATTAGACATCAAGTGGTGACACCACTTATATGTGACCCTGGACCACAAAACCAGTCATAAGGTTAAATTTTACAAAACTGAGATGTGTATATATAATATGAAAGCTCAGTAAATAAGCTTTCTATTGATGTATGGTTTGTTAGGATAGGACAATATTGGCCGAGATACATCTATTTGAAAATCTGGAATCTGAGGGTGCAAAAAAATCAAAATCCTGAGAAAATCACCTTTAAAGTTGTCCAAATTATGTTCTTAACAATGCATATTACTAATCAAAAATTACATTTTGATATGTTTACAGTAGGAATTTTACAAAAAATCTTCATGGAACATGATCTTTACTTAATTTCCTAATGATTTTTGGCATAAAAGAAAAATCTATAATTTAGACCCTTGCAATGTATTTTTGGCTATTGCTACAAACATACCCCAGCGACTTAAGACTGGTTTTGTGGTCCAGGGTCACATATTATATTATATTATATTATAGCCATAAGTATCAAGTGACTGAATAATCTTTGCCAATTTCTGCTCACCAAGCCTGCATTTATTTGATTCAAAGTACAGCAAAAAAGGTAAAAAATGTAAATATTTTTATACTATTTACCATATCTAATTCTATTTGAATATATTTTAAAATGTAATTTACTCCTGAGATTTCAAAGCTGAATTTTTAGCATCGTTACTCCAGTCACATGATTCTTCAGAAATCATTCTAATATTCTGATTTGCTGCTCAAAAAAACATTTATTATTATTATTATTATGTTGAAAACAGCTGAGTAGAATTATTTTAGGTTTCTTTGATGAATAGAAAGTTCAGAAGAACAACATTCATCTTAAATAACCTTTTGTAACATTATAAATGTCTATAAACGCTTTTGATCAATTTTAGGCATCCTTGCTAAATAAAAGTATTAATTTTAATAATTTCTATTAAAAAAAACGATTTTACTGACTCCAAGCTTTTGAATGGTATATACTGTTACAAAAGCTTTTTATTTCAGATGAATGCTGTTCTTTGGATCTTTATATTTATCAAAGAATCCTAAAAAAATGTACTCAACTGTTTTAAATATTGATAATAATAATACATGTTTCTCGAACAGCAAATCAGCATATAAGAATGATTTCTGAAGGATCATGTGACACCGAAGATTGGAGTAATGATGCTGAAAATTTAGCTTTGATCACAGGAATACATTACATTTTAAAATATATTCAAATAGAAAGCAGTTATTTTAAATTGTAAAAATATTTCAAAATTTTACTGTTTTTCTCTATTTTTGATTTTAAAAAAAATGCACCGGCTTGGTGAGCTGAAGAGAAAAACATTTTAAAAATCAAATTACTGTTCAAAAACTTTTGACTGGTAATGTATAAAATTGTTAGATACATTTACCATTATTTTCCCCTGCTGTGTATTCATATATTTAGTAATTGTATGAATATTTTTGTAATTATTAATAATTTGTGTCAAAATATGCACAGCCTTTGACTTAAATAGAAAAAGAAACAATGTTGATATGCTTGGTTGTACACATAATATTAGTTACTTTTAAAATATTTGCATTTGCAATGGTTGTATTCCTGCTGTTTATTCACATATTCTTTGTACGTGTGCAGACAGCAAATTTGAGGTTTTAGTCATGTTTTATTAATATTAGCCATACACTACTAGCCAAACGTTTTTAAACAGTAAGATTTTTAATGTTCTTCAAAGATGTCTCTTCTGCTCACCAAGTCTGCATTTATTTGATCCAAAGTACATCAAAAACAGTAAAATTATGAAATATTTTTACTATTTAAAATAACTGTTTTGTATTTGAATATATTTTAAAATGTAACTTATTTCTGTGATTTCAAAGCTGAATTTTTAGCATCATTACTACAGTCTTCAGTGTCACATGATCCTTCAGGAATCATTCAAAGATGCTGATTTGCTTTTCGAGAAGCATTTTTTCAATATTTAATATTTAAAACAGTTGAGTACATTTTTTTTTTTTCAGGATTATATGATGAATAGAAAGATCCAAAGATCAGCATTTGAAATAAAAAAATTTGTAACACTATACACCATACCATTCAAAAGCTTCAAAAAGTCAGTATTATTTTCTTTTTACTTTGGGAAGGAAATTCTAAAAAAAAAAAAAAAAAAAAACCTTTTATTCAGCAAGGATGCTTTAAATTGATCAAAAGTGATGATAAAGACATTTTATAATGTTACAAAAGATTTCTATTTTTAGATAAATGCTGTTCTTCTGAACTTCCTATTCATCAGAGAAACCTGAAAAAAATTCTACTCAGCTGTTTTCAACATAATAATAATAATAATAAATGTTTTTTGAGCAGCAAATCAGAATATTAGAATGGTTTCTGAAGGATCATCTGACTGGAGTAATGATGCAAAAAATTCAGCTTTGAAATCACAGGAATAAATTACATTTTAAAATATATTCAAATAGAAAACAGTTATTTTAAATAATAAAAACATTTCACAATTGTACTCTTTTTGCTGTATCTTAGATCAAATAAATGCAGGCTTGGTGAGAAACATTAAAAATCTTACTTTTCAAAACCTTTTGACTGGTAGTGTATATGAAGTTACTGAAAAATATAGTGCAAAATATGCAAAACCATTGACATAAAATTTTGTTTTGCTACTTAAACTGTGTATGAAATTATTAGTTACTTTTTATTGTTTGCATTAAGCCTTTTTTCCCCTGCTGTCTGCAATCGAGAACAGGTCTGCAGGCTATTTTGGGGTCACTGCACACTATTTGAGAACAACTATAGTTGATGCAAGTGTTTTTTTGCCACTGAAGTGCTTTATCTGATCTGTTTTTGTCTGTTTAAAGGCTTCATTTCCATAAGGGTTTCCCCGATCCTCTTGGCTGGACAAGCAGATCGTCTTTCACTGTCGATCAGTTCACTTCTCAACACATAACTCAGCTCATCAAAGACACACAGCGTGCCAAAGCATCAGTGCTTGTTGTTGACTCTCTCTCATTGGTTTTAAGACACCATGACCCTGTTGTCATCTGTCGAACACTTCAAGAGCTCAGAAAAGGTGAAACATTTTGCCTCAGGAACACTTTCACAAACCGTGTTGCTTCTATAACTACTGACTTAAAGGAACACTCCACTTTTTTTGGAAATAGGCTAATTCTCCAACTCTCCCCCGAGTTAATAATTTGAGTTTTACCGTTTTGAAATCCATTCAGCCGTTCTCCTGTTCTGGCGATATCACTTTTAGCATAGCTTAGCATAGATCATTGAATCCTATGAGACCAAAATAGCATCACATTCAGAAATGACCAACGAGTTTCGATATTTGTCCTATTTAAAACTTGACTCTTTTGTAGTTATATCGTGTACTAAGACCGGCGGAAAATGTAAAGCTGCGATTTTGTAGGCCGATAAGATTAGGAACTACACTCCCATTCCGGCGTAATAGTCAAGGAAGTTTGCTGCCGTAATATGAACGCAGCAGGCGGAGTAATATCACGCAGCACATGAATTTAGTTCCCAGCTAGGTTAGCATTTGCACATGCGCTGTGTGATAATACTCCGCCTGCTTCGGCCATGTTACAGCAGCAAACTTCCTTGACTATTACACCGGAATGGAAGTCTTATCGGCCTAGAAAATCGCAGCTTTACATTTTCCGCCAGTCTTGGTACACGATATAACTGCAGAAGAGTCAAGTTTTAAATAGGACAAATATTGAAACTTGTTGGTCATTTCTGAACGTGATGCTACTGGTCTCATAGGATTCAATGATCTATGCTAAGCTATGCTAAAAGTGATATCGCCAGAACAGGAGAACAGCTGAATGGATTTCAAAATGGTAAAACTCAACTTATTAACTCGTGGGGGAGTTGGAGAATGAGTACTAGGGGCATAACTTTGAGTGCATCAAAATCGATATTTTTACAACACTAAGAAGGCTCGACACAATGTAACTTTGCTCGAAGTATCACCTGGGTCTCTACACATGAACTCCAGCATTGAGAACATTGTTTGTGTACAGAGTTTACTAAAATGAAAGGTTTTGAACAACTCACTTTCACTGTTTGAGTTTCCACTCGCGGCCGTCTTGCCAGTCAAGAAGTGTCGATCTCCGAATGCGAATGAATGGACTCCATAGGATGAAATATTAGGCTTATATGAGGCTCTTTTTACAACTAGAAGGTTAATATTGTTTTTCACTTGCGACAAAACAACAAATTAGTCGTGCATTTATATGGAAATATGCTTTAGGAGCTATCCATCCTCGCACTCAGAGATCGACACTTCTTGACTGGCAAGATGGCCGCGAGTAGAAACTCAAACAGTGAAAGTGAGTTGTTCAAAACCTTTCTTTTTAGTAAACTGTGTACACAATGTTCTCAATGCTCGAGTTCATGTGTAGAGACCCAGGCGATACTTTGAGCAAAGTTTCATGGTGTGTCGAGCCTTCTTAGTGTTGTAAAAATATCGATTTTGATGCGCTCAAATTTATGCCCCTAGTACTCCCATTCACCAGCCATTGACCACAAAACGAAATCACGGTCAATCTCAAAAACGGCTCGTTTGTCCTAATTATGCTTTTAGATATAAGTTTGTCTCGTTTACAGTAAAAAAAAAAAAAACAGCCCAGGTTGCATTGTAAAGCTCAACTAATTAACTCGGGGGGGAGTTGGAGAATGAGCCTATTTCCAAAAAAAGTGGAGTGTTCCTTTAAAAGATAACTATTGCCAAAATGCAACCTGGGCTGTTTTTTTTTATTACTGTAAATGAGACAAACATATCTAAAAGCATAATTACAACAAACGAGCCGTTTTTGAGATTGACTATGATTTAGTTTTGTGGTCAATGGCCGGTGAATGGGAGTACTAGGGGCATAACTTTGAGCGCATCAAAATCAATATTTTTACGACACTAAGAAGGCTCGACACACCATGAAACTTTGCTCGAAGTATCGCCTGGGTCTCTACACATGAACTCGAGCATTGAGAACATTGTTTGTGTACACAGTTTACTAAAAAGAAAGGTTTTGAACAACTCACTTTCACTGTTTGAGTTTCCACTCGCGGCCGTCTTGCCAGTCAAGAAGTGTCGATCTCCGAATGCGAGGAGAGTTCTTCTTGACTGGCAAGACGGCCGCAAGCGGAAACTCAAACAGTGAAAGTGAGTTGTTCAAAACCTTTCATTTTAGTAAACTCTGTGTTTGTAAAGTTATGCCCCTAGTACTCCCATTCACCGGCCATTGACCACAAAACTAAATCACGGTCAATCTCAAAATCGGCTCGTTTGTCGTAATTATGCTTTTAGATATAAGTTTGTCTCGTTTACAGTAAAAAAAACAGCCCAGGTTGCATTTTGGCAATAGTAATCCTTTAAGATCTAGGAAAAATAATGCTCTTGTTTTTTTGTTTTTTTTTCCATTAACCACTAGGAGGAGTTATTAAAACTATAATCGGTCTCCTGCATTCGGACTTGCATCAGCAAGGTGTCCTGGGTACCGTGTGCCACTTAGCCAGTACGCTTATCTCTGTGGCACCTACAAACATTGAACGTCATGCTATGGCCAAG
Source organism: Garra rufa (assembly GCF_049309525.1). Classification (NCBI taxonomy): domain Eukaryota; kingdom Metazoa; phylum Chordata; class Actinopteri; order Cypriniformes; family Cyprinidae; genus Garra; species Garra rufa. Next base: position 6,697,469 of record NC_133363.1, on the reverse strand, counting down.
ACCACAAGGCGCACAAAGTCAGGGAAAGTCATGCAAGAGGTAAGACATGAGGTTTTAGTCTGAATGAGCATGAAGTTATAAACTGATTATCTTTGAAACTGATTTACAGGAAGAGTGTTTCAGTGTGTCTGAAGACGCAGCACTTTCAGTACAGGCCAAACCACGTCAGCCTGGACAAGTACAGAAAGAGCCAGATGTGTCTGAGGTGAGCAAAGCTGCTCTGACTTTTGACACCTTTAGCGGGAGGTTTTGCTTTGTGACTGTTTGTGTTTCATTGTGGTCTGTTCAGGCTGATCCAACTTCAAACTTGACTTTCAATCTACGTCTGTCTGAAGAGGAGAGAAAGGCAAAGGGGAAAGTGGCACTGCCGTTTGTGTTTAGCCAAGAAAAGTAAGAGACCTCAATTCTCAAAAACATTGTTTTAGTATTTAAATACTATTATAGTTTTAAGTAACATTTTGAATACTCTTTTCATTTTTTTATTTTCAGTTTTCATTTTATTTTAGTTGAAGTTTTAGTCATTTTATATACTTTTGTCATTTTTATTAGTATTAGATTTTTTATATATATATATGTATATGTGTGTGTATATGTATATATGTGTATATATACATGTATATATTCATATATTTTAATTTTTTTATTTTAAATTTAATTTTAGTTTACGTTTTTTGTGCTTTTGTAATTTTTATTAGCTTTTGCTTTTTATATTTCTATTTAGCTTTAATTTCGTTTAAATTTTAGTAATTTATATATACCTTTTGTTTTATATATATATATATATATATATATAATTTTTTCTTTCAGTTTTAATTTTAGTTGACATTTCTGTAATTTCATGTGCTTTTGTCATTTTTAATAGCTTTCACATTTTATTTCTATTTAGCTTTAATTTAATTTAAATTTTAGTTTAAGATTTAGTAATTTAAATATTACTTTTATATATTCTTTTTTTATTTTCAGTTCTTATTTTCATTTTAGTTGATGTTTCTGTAATTTCGTGTGCTTTTGTAATTTTTATAAGCTTTCGCTTTTATATTTCTATTCAGCTTTAATTTTATTGAAATTTTAGTTTGTTTTAGTCATTTATCTATTCATTTTTTATATATATACTAGTGGTGGGCATAGATTAATTTTTTTAATCTAGATTAATCTAGATTAAATCTTGAAATTAATCTAGATTAATCTAGATTAAAATGGCTAATTTGAAGGCATTCAGAATATGTGTTCTACCCAAATAATGACTAAAAAGTAAGTCTTTGAGAACGGGTTTCTCAAGCCAGGTGGCGCATTAGACCAGGCGCTCATCTCCTGTTTCCAAAATGCATTACAAACTCCTTGACAAGTGCATTTACAACACAATTAACTATACAAACTTGTGTAACCAAGTACTTCTGCGCAAAATGCTGTACGACGTGCGCGTTGCCGTAAAATACACAGGCGCGCGGGTATGGATAGCTTATCTGCGTGCATAGTCTTAAACTGCGTTGCTTTTAGAAGCGTCAATTCAGTTGTTGCATATAGTTTAATGTCTTTATTTCGGGATTATCAAAGTAAATTATAACTCAAATTTGAGATTTTACTGGGGCACAGCAGATTTTCACTGGGGCACGTGCCCCAGTAAAAAGGGTCTAGCAATGCACGCACCTGCCCTGAAGCGGCTTCATAACTGCATCCATGTCTGCGCGTCTCATTTGATGTGGTAATTTCACAGAAGTTGAAGACTCGTTCCCGCCTCCTACAGTGCAATTCGACTAGGTATACGTCATCCGCGCTAAAATATCAAAGTGAAAGTCATCATATCTTGCGTAGTTTAGACCCAGCTCCCAACCCAACTTTGAGAATAGATTAACGGCGATATTATTTTTATCGCGCGATATGAGTCTCACGTTAACGCAGCACGTTAACGCCGATAACGGCCCACCACTAATATATACATTTTTTTATTTTCAGTTTTTATTTTTATTTTAGTTGACATTTTTGTAATTTTGTGCTTTTGTCATTTTTATTAGCTTTCGCTTTTTTATTTCTATTTAGCTTTAATTTTATTAATATTTTAGTTTGTTTTAGTCATTTATCTATTCATTTTTATATATATAATTTTTTTATTTTCATTTTCCATTTTAGTTTACGTTTCTGTAATTTCATGTGCTTTTGTCATTTTTATTAGCTTTCGCTTTTTATATTTCTATTCAGCTTAATTTTTTAAATTTTACTTTGTTTTAGTAATGTATATATTACTTTTTATATATTAATTTATTTTCAGTTCATTTTAATTTTAGTTGACGTTTTTGTAATTTCATGTGCTTTTGTCATATTAATAGCTTTCGCTTTTTATATTTCTATTTAGCTTTAATTTTTTTAATATTTTAGTTTGTTTTAGTAATTTATATATTCATTTTTATATATATATATTTTTTTTTCAGTTTTCATTTTAATTTTAGTTTACGTTTCTGTAATTTCATGTGCTTTTGTCATTTTTATTAGCTTTCACTTTTTATATTTCTATTCAGCTTTATTTTTTTAAATTTTACTTTGTTTTAGTAATGTATATATGACTTTTTTATATATTCATTTTTTATTTTCAGTTTTAATTTTAGTTGACGTCTTTGTAATTTCATGTGCTTTTGTCATTTTTTTATTAGCTTAAGCTTTTTTATATTCCTATTTAGCTTAAATTTTATTAGAATTTTAGTTTAAGATTTAGTAATTTATATATTTTTATATTACTTTTTTATTTTCAGTTTAATTTTAGTTGATGTTTCTGTAATTTCATGTGCTTTTGTCATTTTTATTAGCATTTCTATTCAGCTTTAATTTTATTGAAATTTTACTTCGTTTTAGTAATGTATATATTACTTTTTATATATTCATTTTTTATTTTCAGTTTTCATTTTCGTTGACGTTTTTGTAATTTCATGTGCTTTTGTCATTTTTATAAGCTTTCGCTTTTTACATTTATTGAAATTTTAGTTTAAGTTTTACTAATTTATATATAAAATTAAATTTTTTATTTTCAGTTTTCATTTTAGTTTTAGTTGATGTTTCTGTAATTTCATGTGCTTTTGTCATTTTTATTAGTTCATATTTCTATTTTGCCTGCATTTTATTTCAGTTTTAAAATTTTATGTACTTTTATTTAATTGTTTTTCTTCAGTATTTCAGTATTATTTCAATTTCTCATTATTTAAGTTTAAGTAGTAATAAAAATATTTCAATTTCAATTAATACATTTTTTTAATACTTCTAGTTGTAAAAAAAGATTTTATATAAAAATCTGAAGTTATTTAAAAAAATAATGACTTCTTGCTTAAGGGATTTTCATGTCTCAGAGTCTTTCATGTTGCAATCTGTTTTTTTTTTTTTTTTTCTTTCCCCTGCAGAAAATCTGCTCTTCTGAGCCCGACTCCTGGCTCAGGGAGGATCATGTACGAGCCTGATGCCAACGACGACTTTGATGAGGAGGATCCAGATGATGATCTTGATGTGTGAATGAAGACAGCCCACATCATGACCTAAATCTGTCAGATCTATCTTTATACATATATTTATTTATGACTTTTTATTTTATTATGAATCATATAGTCTGCGGGTCTCTGTTGTCTGTCAGCTTTTAAGAGGCTGGGTTTGAGAACCGATATGAATTGAAGAATCAATTAATGCTGTAATGTTATGCAGTTTTTGTAATGGTAGGAAAATGGGAGGATTTAAAAAAAACTAATTTGAAAATATTTTAAGTATAAATTCTCAATTATGATTTTATTGACTTATTACTAAGCTAATTGTATGTAGACATAAAGGCAACTTTTTCATATTGGTTGAGATCAAAGGTCCACAAACTTTGTTCCATGTGAGGTCAGACACGATGCTCCAAACCTAATAAAAAAAAAAAAAAAAAATTTATATTGAATGTCAAATATGCATACAAGCTTCTTTTCTTTATTTGAAAGGATGGTTCCCCCCCAAAAAATGAATTGTCACCGACTACTGGTGTTAGTCAGAAAGGGCTACTGAACGAATCTTTTTGGTCAACAAATTCCAAAGATTTGAGTCAAGGAGTCGATTCCTCACTTACCTTTGTTCTGTGAATTTTCGTGGACAGAATTCGGTCATTTTATATAAATTAACATGACTGGAAATTTGGCATAAGGACAAAAAATTCATTTTTCGATTGGTCATGCAAATTTCTTGCACAGAAAGCTGCTTGGTTTGAAAGTGATTTCTGTGTGAGATAATGCAGGAAACTACTGGCATAACGATGTAAGAGGAATATTTACAACCAGTAAATAATTTACCAAAAATAAAACTATTGAACAATTTATTTTAAATGGAACTAAATTAAGTCATTTTAAGTAAAACAAAGGAAGGTATTTTTATATATTAAATAAGTTTATTTACAACCAGTGAATAATTTACCAAAAATTTAAACTATTGAAATATTTATTTTAATAAAAATGTGGAAAAAAATTAAACAAAAAAGGAAAGTATATATTTTTTGTTAATTTAAATCAATTTTAAATAAAGCCAAAATTAGATGAAAATCTAAAACGATAATTAGAAAATATTATATTTTATATATTTATGCAAATATTTTTCATATATATATATATATATATATATATATATATATATGAAAAATATTTGCAACCAGTAAATTTACCAAAAATCTAAATAATTTAAATAAAGCAGAAATTAAAAAATCTAAAAGGATATTTATAATATCGTTATTTATCTATATATAAAATATTATATATGTATGTATATATACAGGGGCTGGTCATATAATTAGAATATCTTCAAAAAGTTGATTTATTTCACTAATTCCATTCAAGAAGTGAAACTTGTATAAGTTATACATTCATTCCACACAGACTGATATATTTCAAGTGTCTAGTTCTTTTAATTTTGATGATTATAACTGAGTGACAACTAATGAAAACCCCAGTTCAGTATCTCAGAAAATTAGAATATTACTTAAGACCAATAAAAAAAGAAAGGATTTTTAGAAATCTTGGCCAACTGAAAAGTATGAGCATGTACAGCACTCAATACTTAGTTGGGGCTCCTTTTGCCTGGATTACTGCAGCATTGTGGCGTGGTATGGAGTCGATCAGTCTGTGGCACTGCTCAGGTGTTATGAGAGCCCAGGTTGCTCTGATAGTGGCCTTCAGCTCTTCTGCATTGTTGGGTCTGGCATATCGCATCTTCCTCTTTACAATACCCCATAGATTCTCTATGGGGTTAAGGTCAGGCAAGTTTGCTGGCCAATTAAGAACATGGTCCTTAAACCAGGTACTGGTAGCTTTGGCATTGTGTGCAGGTGCCAAGTCCTGTTGGAAAATGAAATCTGCATCTCCATAAAGTTGGTCAGCAGCAGGAAGCATGAAGTGCTCTAAAACGTCCTGGTATTCAGCTGCATTGACCTTGGACCTCAGAAAACACAGTGGACCAACACCAGCAGATGACACGGCACCCCAAACCATCACTGACTGTGCTTTACACTGGACCTCAAGCAACGTGGATTCTGTCCCTCCTCTCTCTTCCTCCAGACTCTGGGACCCTGATTTCCAAAGGAAATGCAAAATTTACTTTCATCAGAGAACATAACTTTGGACCACTCAGCAGTAGTCCAGTTTGTCTTTAGATGCTTCTGATGCTGTCTGTTGTTCAAGAGAGGCTTGACACAAGGAATGCGACAGCTGAAACCCATGTCTTGCATACGTCTGTGCTAGTGGTTCTTGAAGCACTGACTCCAGCTGCAGTTCACTCTTTGTGAATCTCCCCCACATTTTTGAATGGGCTTTGTTTCATAATTCTCTCTAGGGTGGTACACACTACCAGCCAAAAGTTTGGACACACTTGACTTAATTTTTTTTTTTTTTTTTTTTGCCAAATACTAATTATTTTAAAAAACAATACAAGAATCATTTTTTGGCACGAATTGTATTTGAAAATATACTGTATTTTTTTTTTGTAATAATTAATATTTGACTGATTCTCAGTTTGTTTTTAAGACAAAATGAAGTTAAGAATTTTTTTTCTCATGGAAAAAAACCTAATGTTTTTCTTAAAAACAAACTGAGAATCATTCCTTTTAATGATTTTATTTTCCTTTAATGATTGGATTTAATTATTTTTTATATTTTTTAATTTTATTTATATAATATTTTCATTTAATTTCTGCTTTATTTAAATAAACATTAAGTCAAGTGTGTCCAA
>NC_133363.1:6416250-6686250 GCF_049309525.1 Garra rufa | reverse complement strand
ACATTAACAGTTTATATTGTTTTTTATTTTTATTTTGGCTGATGTCAATATAACAGTTTAATAGTCATTTAATAGTCATTTTAACTAAAATAATTTTTTTTTAATATATAAAGTAAAATTAATGCAGTAAAAAATGAAGAGCGTGGCATTAACAGTATTTATGTAATATCAATACATAATAGCAAAAATAAAAAATGAAGTAAATGGCAGCAACAGTATATATTGTTTTATCTATTTATTTATTGCTAATGCCAATATATCAGTTTAATAGTCATAATTATTTATTTCATATTTATCTAAAATAAAATGTATCAAAATATAAAATAAAAATTCATAAATTTAAGTAATATCAATATTTAATAGCTGAAATAAAAAATTAAGTACATGGTATTAACAGTATGTATTGTTTATTTCTTTTGGCTGATGCCAATTTATGAATTTAATACATTTTATTTTAGTTAATTAAGACTAATAAACTAATATATTAAAATACGCCCAAATAAATAAATAAATAAACACAACATATGCTGTTAATGGTATGTATTTCTCTTTTGACTTTTGTTATTAAATACTGGTTTAACTAAAATTATTTATTTTATATTTTTATAAATTTTCTATGGAGCAAAATCAGGATAAAATATGACTTGACACCAAAATTAGTTGTTTTTAGTATATTAAATGTTTATTTATGACTAGTAAATGATTTGCCAAAAATAAAATTGTTTTTTAATTAAAAAATAAATTTGTGGCATTAGCAGTATATAAAGTTTTTAAATTAATTTGTTTTGGCTGATGCCAGTATATCAGTTTAATAGTCATATTTAACTAAAATAAAATTGATCAAAATATAAAATAAAAATTAAAGTAATACATGTCAATATTTAATAGCAAAAATAAAAAATGAAGTACACAGCATTAACAACAGAAACAGTAATACCGTATATAAATTACTTAACAAAAATACAATTATTAAAACCATGTTTGTTAAAAACAAATTAACATTAAAAAAATGGTAATTGAAATACATTTTAAATAAAATAGAAATCTAAAACAATAATTAGAAATTATTGGAAACCGGAAAAAAAGTTTAATCTGAACTACTAAAATTATAATACAATAAATATATACTGTATTATATTATTATTATTATTATTATTATTTTTATTATTATTATTTTTTTTTTTACTAAATCTAATTGGAATGATCTTTGTGGACTGTATTTTTTTTATTTACTGTACATTTTTATTTTCATTTATATTCTGGATCATCTAGACTGAGTTCTACCAGCTTCACTGGTTATAAAGTTTATATATATATATATATTAGGGCTGTCAATCGATTAAATTTTTTAATCGCGATTAATCGCATGGTTGTCTTGAGTTAACTCGCGATTAATCGCACATTTTTATCTGTTCTAAATGTACCTTAAATTAACACCTTTTAACGTTTTTAATACTCTAATCAACATTGGCATGGACAACTATGGTTGCTTTAAGCAAATATGTGTTTATTATCAGTGAAACCATACTTGACTAGACTAACTTGTTTCAAATGTCATAGATGTTTTTCAAATAACTTGTTCATGTCTATTAGACACATGAAAAAAAAGAACATAGAAACACCAGGTTCCCATTACTTCTCGTTCTTTGCACTGAGCAATTTACTTACACAAGCCTGTTTACATTATTTGCAGGACAGGGCAGCTCACTTCTTCTGAACATGCAAAATCTACATTTATTATTACATTTGTTTGCCTCTAGGTGCCCACATACTGTCATTTGATGCAGCCAAGTTCTCAACAAAACTGTTTCCATTGTTTTGATTTAATATTTCTGTTATCAGACAACCAAAGTAATATGAAATAATAACTGAAAAAAATCCTGAATTATGATCATTATTCAATCACTGAAAAGAATCACTTACCGGCATCTGGACATAAGTCACTATTCCCTGCATTATTATCGTTGTTTTTAACTTCCTGTTTGAGTGCCTTCAGGATCCTTTGACTTTTTAGGAGTTTAGCCATTTAAAGTTATTTGATCCCAAAAACCTGCTTCTTTTATGTTTTAATGTATTGTTTTGGTTATAATGTACTGATTGGAGAGCCTGGTCTCATGCAAATGCGTACTAGCACGACTTTCTGTTTCTATTTGGCGTGCTATTAACAAGCTGTAATTAACTTTGGCGTGCATATATGCAATTATGCATGTGTTTGACGTGCATTTAATACGCCGTTTTCGCGTGCATACTCGTATGTGGCTTTACGCATCAACCCCACAGCACCAATCCTAACGTAGCCCGACTCCGCTTGCATTTATTTAAATATGCCAGAAGTGCCGGTGTACGCAAAAGGATAAAATACAGAAGTACCTGCGTACCGGCCCACTTCAAGCACTGGAATGAACATAACATCAGTTTTAACTGAAAGCGCTGCTCCACTGCCGCTCGCTGAACAGAGCAGACGCAGATATAAAGAGAGGGAGGTGCGTGCGCATTGGGAGACCTCACGCACGTTCAGCAAAACCGAAGAGCCTCAGAAACTATATTAGGTTTGTCCAATTATGTGTTTATGTATTGTTGCTAGACACTTTTCGCTAGGTTGGCAGCACTATGCATCCGTTTCTTTAACTATGGGCTAGGTAGTGGGTCAAACAGAAAATGCGCGCTGCGTTAATCGCGCGTTAATAAAATTAGTGCAGTTAAAATGAATTTGCGTTAACGCGCTATTAACGCGTTAATTTTGACAGCCCTAATAAATAAATAAATAAATATATATATATATATATATATATGTATGTATGTATTAGGGATGTAACGGTATTGTAAATACCGTCGTACCGCAATAGCACATTTTTTCGATACTACCGTGGTCGCATGACTCGATAAAACGATAGGTCTTCTGAGAAAAGTTTGCTCAGGCGAATGGAGCGAACGGGAGGTAGCGGCCTAGCGGGAACTACAATTCCCATCAGCCCCGGTGTGGCCATCATCCTTTGCGGTCTGTTGTCGCTACAGAGTATGTGAGCGGAGTGAAGCGGTGTGATTCTGAATGGAGGGAGGAGCGGATGCTTGAAAAGTCGGAGCGTCGTGGTTTTAACTCGCTCCAAGACCGCTCCATCATGAGAACAATTCATGCCAACGGTCCGTAATATAACCGCATATTAAGCAGGAATTCACATGCTAAACATATTTCGCTTGATAGAGATGGATCACTCAAATCAGAAATAATGTGAAGGCTATGATGACGGCAATGGACATCATATGAGCGGTAAATTATAGTTAACAAGTTTGTTCTTTCTAGATACTTAATATTTTCAGGTGAAAGCATCATTTAAACAGGTACAGCACTTATTCACACGCAATCACTCTGTTAATGCATTAAAACAAATGTAATGTTATCCGATTTCGAATGAGCAGAAATCTGTAAGAAATGCAGCGTTCCATAAGTAAAATAACTGACGAAAAATTTATTTTTATTTTCATTACAAACTTTGTACTGCATAAAGCAGCAATTATACTATTTTAATGCTGATGTTATTAGCTTGGAAGCTGGAGCGGAGCGATTATTAAATGCACAGAGCGCGGAGGGGAAATTGTTGCCGCTCCACTCCGCTCACATACTCTGGTCCCAAGTAAGAGGGTTTTTCCTGTTGCAGGGGACATTGTAAATGCCCAGAGATCCCAGCTTTTACCAGATAATGTTAATATACTAATTTTACTTAAAAAAAAACCTGTCTCTGTCTGAATGAGTGTGTGAGAGAATGAGGTGATTGTTCTCAAATACTCATTCAGCACATGGGCCAACTGCAATAAGTAGTCTGCTATTTTTATTTTTTCATAGTTTTCAAGAATACTAAATTGAAACTTTAAATTTTTTTTTTTACATGGTTTAATATTTTTTTGTTATTAAAATTGAAGTTCCTGTTTCAAAGTGATAGATGGCTAATTGTGTGCCATTGATATGTTCAGTGAACTGTTTAATAAGCACTTCTGGCACTTTTTTTCGAGTCTCTTCATTAGTTTTGTTTTTCCTGTAAATGATTCAATAAATACCGTACCGTGACATTCATATCGAGGTATTACCGTACCGTGAAATTTTGATACCGTTACATCCCTAGTATGTATGTATATGTGACCCTGGACCAGAAAACCAGTCATAAGGTTAAATTTTACAAAACTGAGATGTATACATCATATGAAAGGTCAATAAATAAGCTTTCTATTGTTATATGGTTTGTTAGGATAGGACAATATTTGGCCGAGATACAACTATTTGAAAATCTGGAATCTGAGGGTGCAAAAAAATCAAAATACTGAGAAAATCACCTTTAAAGTTGTCCAAATTAAGTTCTTAACAATGCATATTACTAATCAAAAATTACATTTTGATATATTTACAGTAGGAATTTTACAAAAAATCTTCATGGAACATGATCTTTACTTAATTTCCTAATGATTTTTGACATAAAAGAAAAATCAATAAATTTGACCCATACTATGTATTTTTGGCTATTGCTACAAATATACCCCAGCGACTTAAGACTGGTTTTGTGGTCCAGTGATATATATATATAAGCTTTAATTATAAAATGTCCTTTATTAACTTGTCTTAAGAGACTAGCTGGTTCTTAAAAGTTATGAATTTCCTAAGATGAAGAAAATTTTTTTTTTTATCAATATATTTATTATTTTGCATCAACAATTTACAGAATTATTTCAATATACATGTAAACATTCTTTTCTAACCACCCTTCACCCAGTCCCACCCTCACTAGACAGAACACTTAAATGGATATAATTGTAAGGCATTGAGCTGATGTGTAAAATAAGAGGAAATAAACAATGATAACAAATAATAAAGCCATGAAGAGTCACATTATCCCATCAGCATTTTCAGTCAATGTAACATCCACATTATTCATGTATTCAATAAATGTGCCCCAAATCTTTTCAAACATTGATGACTTTTTTTTTTAAGATTAAACATTATTTTTTCAACAGGAACATAAGATGAAAGTTCTCTAAGCCATACAATGTGACTTGGTGTTTCTACTGATTTCCACTGTATAGCTATGCATTTCTTTGCTGCTATCAAAGCCATTTTAACTAAACGTAAATTCTTCCTTTGATCAAGCTGCAGAACTGATTCATCCCCCAGTAACATAAATCTTGGATCAGGTGGAAGCTTCACATTAATAATTTTGTTGATAGTTTGAATTATATTTCTCCAGTAGGTGTTAAGTTCAGAACATGTCCAAAACATATGTAATAATGTACCAACCTCTGTTTTACATCTAGGGCAACATTCTGAATATGAATCACTTATCTTGTGTAATCGTTCAGGTGTGTAATATACCCTGTGTAAAATATTAAACTGTATTAATCTATGTCTACTATTAAATGAAAATGTTAAGGCACTTTTACAGATAAGTTCCCAAGTATCTTGATCAAAAGTGCATTCCAAATCTTTTTCCCATTTAAGTCTTGAAGACGATACATCCTCTCCATACAAGTCATTGAAATTGGTATACATATAAGACACAAAACCTTTGGATTCTTTTTTCTCTCTTATAATAGCATCTATTGGGAGAGAGATGAAAAAATATTTAATTAAAAGCAATATAACATGCTAAATAAACTGTAAAAGGTGAGCTCACGTTGTCTTCTGCTGTGTAATACACATTTCAGAGGTGGCTGTTTCCTGTTTTGTCTCCTTCCTGTTCTAGATAATCCAGTATCAGACAGTGCGATATGACATCTTACCATTGTCACCCATTTCCAGAAACAGACTCAGTGAGTATTTCTTTTCTTCTCTTCAAGTTAGAAGTTACCGGTATGACTGACAACAGAAAGCCCAATCTGAGTGGGAGTTGTGTTTGAGACGGCTGTTTGTTAAACACTTGAAACGGTTTGTTTAATGAACTTGCAGTGTTGCGTTTGTGTGCAGTGTTTTTACATGCTGATTTTCATTGAGTTTCTTTGTGTTCGTATTTCTGTTTAGATACCGTGAAGCGAAAGATCTTAGTTTTAGATCTCGACGAGACGTTGATCCACTCGCATCACGATGGAGTTCTTAGACCTACAGTACGGCCTGGTACACCGCCAGACTTCATCCTCAAAGTGAGATATTTTGTTATTTATTTAAAAAAAAAAAATATTAATTTGCAGTATTAAAATACACATCAGTAAATACAAAGCTTACCACACTCATTGAAAACCTGGAAATACTAGTTTTTATGATTGTATGCCAGGGTATTCCTTGCAAATATCTGTTTTTCTTTATGCTTGGCTCTAAAATATTTCATCAGCTAGCAGTTGCTCTCACTAAATAAATAAATAAATTAATAATTAATTAATAATACTACTACTAATAGTAATATTGTTCTAATTATTATAATTATCATTAATAGTATTATTATATAAAAATTAGTGTAATATATTATAATTAAAAATAATACTAATAATCTTGCTACTATTATTTTAAAACAAATACTGTCAATATTAAAATGTAATCATAGATAATAATCGTAATAGTATTATTTCTATTATATTGTAACAATGTAACAATTATCAACATTAATGATAACTATTGTTATAATTATCATTAATAGTGGTAGTATGTTAAAATCAGTATAATATATAATATTAATAATATTAAAATACTAAACATTAAAATACTGTGATAATATTTAAATATAATAATAGATTATTACAAGATAATTATTGCTAATGTTTTTATAGTATTTATTATTTTTTAATATTAATAAGTGTTATATATATATATATATATATATATATATTTTAAAATACTATAATATAAAAAATTTAAATAATAACAATAATAGTAATAATGATAATGATGTTGCTACTATTATTATTTTAAATATTTTAACACTAAAATACTGACAACATTATCTAATATAATCATAGATAAATCATTATTATATTATTTGTATTATTATATTATTACAATGTAACGATTATCAACATCAATAATAATTATAGTTCTCAGTAATAGTGGTAATATGTTAAAATCATTGTAATATATAATAATAATAATAATAATGTTATTACCTTTATTTTTTTAAATATTTTAACACTGAAATACTGTGACAATATTAAAATATAATTAGATAATCGTAATAGTATTATTTCTATTATTATATTACAACGTTTTATATATATATATATATATATATATATATATATATATATATATATATAAGTGTGTGTGTGTGTGTGTGTGTGTGTATATGTATATATATGTGTGTGTGTGTGTGTGTATATATATGTGTGTGTGTGTATGTGTATTTATATATATATATATATATATATATATATATATATGTATGTATTACCGTTATTGTGTTGTAAAAATAGTTTAACACTAAAATACGGACAATATAAAAATACAATAATGTATAAATAATAAGAGCGATTGCAATATAATAATGATCAACATTAATGTGATTATCAGTACTGCTAATGTTATAGTATTTCAATATTATTTTTTATATAAATGACAATATTAACATTTAAAACGTTGCTTATGTAAATAAATATAATTTTAAATTACTATAATAATATTAAAATTAAAATAAAACAAATGCAAAACTTCACAATAAGTTTCCATTAGTTAACATGAACTAACAATAAGCAATAAATTTGTTAAAGTATCGATTCATCTTTTTTAGCGTTAGATAATAAAAAATACAACTGCTTATTATTGGTTCATGTTAGCTCAGATCTGTTAAATAATATTAACAGAACTTCAACAAAGTTTCATTTTATTAATGTATTAGTAAATGCTTAAAATAACATTTACTAAGATTATTAAATCTTAATAATCTTAAGTATTTCAGTTGCACTTTATTTTATAGTATGTTTTATAGTACTTTCATGTACCTACCAGAAAGTTTTAGTAATAGGTTTAGGTTTAGGGATAGGTTCAGGGTTAGTACCTAGTTATTACCTAGTTATTGTAATTACTGTAATAAGTACATGGTATGTACATGTGGAACAGGTCTGTAAAATAAAGTGCTACCAGTATTTCTTATTGTTGCTTCGTTAATGAATGTAGTTAACTAATATGAACACATGTAATGTATTGTGTGTCATTATTAATACGCTTTCCATTGATGTATGGTTTGTTAGAATAGGACAATATTTGGCTGAGATAAAACTATTTGAAAATCTGGAATCTGAGGGTGGAAATTTTTTTTTAGAAAATTGCATTAAAAGTTGTCCAAATGAAGGTCTTTGCGATGCATATTACTAATCAAATTAAGTTTTGACATTTACGGTAGGAAATTTACAAAATATCCTCATGGAACATGATCTTATTTAAAAATATAAAATTTTAAATTACTATAATAATATTACAATTTGAAAATTAAAGAAATGAACACTTTACAAGGAGTTTCCATTAGTTAACATGAACTAACAATAAGCAATACATTTTTTACAGTATTTATTCATTTTATTTGAACTATTTGAAAATCTAGTATCTGAAGATGGAATAAAAAATCAAAATATTGAGAAAATCCCATTTAAAGTTGTCCAAATGAAGGTCTTTGCAATGCATATTACTAATCAAAAATTAAGTTTTGATATATTTATGGTAGGAAATTTACGAAATATCTTCATGAAACATGATCTTAAAAAAAAAAAGATAATTTTAGATTACGATCATAATATTAAAATAAAATTAGAGAAATTGGTCACTTTACAAGAAGTTTCCATTAGTTAACATGAACTAACAATAATTTATTATTAACAATATTTATTCATCTTTTTTCATCAACATATTGAGAAAATCGCTTTTAAAGTGGTCTTTGCAATGCATATTACTAATCAAAAATTAAGTTTTGATATATTTATGGTAGGAAATTTACAAAATATCTTCATGAAACATGATCTTGACTTAATGTATCATTTTAAATTCCTTTCATAATGTTAAAATAAAAAAATTGAGAAATTAAACAGTTTTACAAGAAGTTTCCATTAGTTAACATGAACTAACCATAAGCAGTACATTTGTTACAGTATTTATTCATCTTTTTTCATCAACATATTGAGAAAATCGCTTTTAAAGTTGTCCAAATGAAGGTCTTTGCAATGCATATTACTAATCAAAAATTAAGTTTTGATATATTTATGGTAGGAAATTTACAAAATATCTTCATGAAACATGATCTTTACTTTAAAAAAAAAGGTAATTTTAGATTACTATCATAATATTAAAATAAAAAATTAGAGAAATTGGTCACTTTACAAGAATTTTCCATTAGTTAACATGAACGAACACTAAGCAATACTTTTTTACATTATTTATTCATTTTATTTGAACTATTTGAAAATCTAGTATCTGAAGATGGGAAAAGAAATCAAAATATTGAGAAAATCGCATTTAAAGTTGTCCAAATGAAGGTCTTTGCAATGCATATTACTAATCAAAAATTAAGTTTTTATATATCTATGGTAGGAAATTTACGAAATATCTTCATGAAACATGATCTTTACTTAAAAAAAAAAAAAAGATAATTTTAGATTACGATCATAATATTAAAATAAAATTAGAGAAATTGGTCACTTTACAAGAAGTTTCCATTAGTTAACATGAACTAACAATAAGCAATACATTTTTTGCAGTATTTATTCATCTTTTTTCATCAACATATTGAGAAAATCGCTTTTAAAGTTGTCCAAATGAAGGTCTTTGCAATGCATATTACTAATCAAAAATTAAGTTTTGATATATTTATGGTAGGAAATTTACAAAATATCTTCATGAAACATGATCTTGACTTAAAAATGTATCATTTTAAATTCCTTTCATAATGTTAAAATAAAAAAATTGAGAAATTGAACAGTTTTACAAGAAGTTTCTATTAGTTAACATGAACTAACAATAAGCAATACATTTGTTACAGTATTTATTCATCTTTTTTAGCGTTAGTTGATAAAAATCAAATTAAGTTTTTATATATTTACGGTAGGAAATTTACAAAATATCCTTATGGAACATGATCTTATTTAAAAATATAAAATTTTAAATTACTATAATATTACAATTTGAAAATTAAAGAAATGAACACTTTACAAGAAGTTTCCATTAGTTAACATGAACTAACAATAAGCAATACATTTTTTACAGTATTTATTCATTTTATTTGAACTATTTGAAAATCTAGTATCTGAAGATGGAATAAAAAATCTAAATATTGAGAAAATCCCATTTAAAGTTGTCCAAATGAAGGTCTTTGCAATGCATATTACTAATCAAAAATTAAGTTTTTATATATTTATGGTAGGAAATTTACGAAATATCTTCATGAAACATGATCTTTACTTAAAAAAAAAAGATAATTTTAGATTACGATCATAATATTAAAATAAAATTAGAGAAATTGGTACAAGAAGTTTCCATTAGTTAACATGAACTAACAATAAGCAATACATTTTTTGCAGTATTTATTCATCTTTTTTCATCAACATATTGAGAAAATCGCTTTTAAAGTTGTCCAAATGAAGGTCTTTGCAATGCATATTACTAATCAAAAATTAAGTTTTGATACATTTATGGTAGGAAATTTACAAAATATCTTCATGAAACATGATCTTGACTTAAAAATGTATCATTTTAAATTCCTTTCATAATGTTAAAATAAAAAAATTGAGAAATTAAACAGTTTTACAAGAAGTTTCTATTAGTTAACATGAACTAACCATAAGCAATACATTTGTTACAGTATTTATTCATCTTTTTTAGCGTTAGTTGATAAAAATCAAATTAAGTTTTGATATATTTATGGTAGGAAATTTACAAAATATCTTCATGAAACATGATCTTGACTTAATGTATCATTTTAAATTCCTTTCATAATGTTAAAATTTAAAAAATGAGAAATTAAACAGTTTTACAAGAAGTTTCCATTAGTTAACATGAACTAACAATAAGCAATACATTTGTTACAGTATTTATTCATCTTTTTTAGCGTTAGTTGATAAAAATCAAATTAAGTTTTGATATATTTATGGTAGGGAATTTACAAAATATCTTCATGAAACATGATCTTTACTTAATATCCTAATGAGTTTTGGCATAAAAGAAAAATTGATAATTTTGACCCATACAATTTATTTTTGCTGTTATTTTTCAGGTGGTAATAGACAAACACCCGGTCAGATTCTTTGTACATAAAAGGCCGCATGTGGACTTCTTCCTGGAGGTGGTCAGTCAGTGGTATGAGTTAGTAGTGTTCACTGCTAGTATGGAGATCTACGGATCTGCAGTAGCTGATAAGCTGGATAACAACAAGGGAATCCTGAAAAGAAGATATTACAGACAGGTAACCACTGAAACTCCTGACATGTCGTTTTTCATGAGAAGTGCTGCGAATGCACAAGTTAGTAAGGGATATTCAGTATTTCAATAATAGTTTTGTGTGTTGTTTTTATCTCATGCAGCACTGTACACTGGATTCAGGTAGTTATATTAAAGACCTGTCCGTCGTACATGACGACTTATCAAGTGTAGTCATTCTCGACAACTCGCCGGGAGCATATCGCAGTCATCCAGGTAAGACTAGACGTGCTTTCAGCAGCACGCTGTAGTGTGTAGTGCAGGATTAACGTGTGTGTGAGCGGTTGTCCAGCTGGTCTCTCTGCATGATGTCTGTGCTTGTGTACTTCAGGCCATTTCACCAACATGTTCAGCGTCACAGAAATGTAAAACATAAGCAAAAATTAGATTTCATATCCACCTTTTCTTCCCATAGAGTGGGGGGGGGGGGCATTTGTAAATTATATGGGTCTGGCTTCGGATCTCATCCGCATCCTGCCTTTTTTAGCTGAACAAAACAGCTTGTTTTGTAGCTTAATATTACAAATTGGTGTGTCTTATCATATTTTAATGTATTATCTTAATTATGAGCACACTGGTTTATAATGCAAACAGTTTTGTTTACTGCACGTTGTTGTTATTCTCGTTGTTTCCCTTTAGTGGCTAATGAATCGGCAGCCTCACCTAGGGCTGTGCAATGAATTGAAATTCGGTTTCGATTTCGATTTCTGCTTTAAACGATCACGAAAATGGAGATGAAACGATTAATGCACCCCATTCCGCATCCTTTCCAGTGGTGTGCTTTCGCGGAGAAGAACACGGACATGTAAAGTTATCTTTTAGCTCAAGGTGTGTGCCTAAACGCTCAAATACACGCAAAAATATTTTAAAATGAGGCGCTTGGTGATAATTCACGTAAACCCTTGTCAGCTATGTCTTAAATGATCATCAACGGTTGAGAATGAAAATACGTGTGTAACAGTACATTGGATCTGTGTGACTCTTAAAGCAGCAACAAATAATATTCTGTCTGCCGTCTCTGTGCTTAATATTCATAAAACGTAAAAATACAAACAGAAATCACTCACTGCTCTTAAATGAAAGACTTTTGTAGTTTTAATAAGAAACAAAGCATGTTTAACTATTACAGAGAAGACGCTGTTTTATTTTACATTCAAATAATTGCATTCAATTTCTGTGTTGGACTACTTTAGACTTGCATAAAAGTATTCAGTATTTGTATTATATAAAATATATTTTTTATTATTATATTTAGTTTAGTTTTATTTAGTTTTAGTTCTATTATTTTTATCAGTATCTTTTTTTTCCCTGCTGTATTGCTATCTTTAAAGTAATCACTAATATAAAGTAATTACCCAGTCATAATCGTGTTAAATAATCATGATTACAATATTGACCAAAATAATCCTGATTATGATTTTTGCCAAAATCGAGCAGCCCTAACCTCACCGATAGACTTACTTCCATGTTAAAGAATAAGGTGGATAGGATTTATATATTATGTTATGTAGTCAAGTCCAAATAGTTTGGATGAAATCAAGCCCGCTATTTATTTTGCTCTGAATTGTCATGTTATGGAAGTATGCATTTGTTGAATCTAATGTTGAAGATAAAATGAACCAGATAAGAGATTAAACTCTGACTGAAAAGTCAAAAATTATTAAATGTCAATTAGAAGGATGCAATACTAATGTGATGCTGGTCACTTGTCACGAGCTCATCATTCATGCTCACCAAAGTTCCATTTATTTGATCAAAAATACAGAAAAATGTAAAATTATGAAAAATTATTGAAATTCAAAATAACACTTTTTTTTATATACATTAAAATATAATTTATTTTGGTGATGCGCAGCTGAATTTTCAGCCTTCAGAAATTTACAGTCTTCAGTGTCACATGATCCTTCAGAAATCATTCTAATATACTGGTTTATTACTTTTATTATCAATGTTGGAAACAGTGATAAGGCTTAATATTCTTTTGGAACCTGTAATACTTTATTCGGGATTCTTTGATGAATAAAAAGTTAAAAAGAACATTTATTTTAAAATAGAAATCTTTTCTAACAAGACTTGAAGTCTTTACTATCACTTTTTTTGATAAATTGCTAAAATAAAAGCATTCATTTCTTCAAAGGGAGAAAGAAAGAAAAAACAATTATTGACCCCAAATTTTTAACAAGGTGTTTATTGTTACAAAAGTTTTCTATTTTAAAAAAATGCAGTTTTTTTATGTTTTATAGAGTCCTGAAAAAAAGTATCACAGGTTCCAAAAAAATATTAAGCAGTGCAACTGTTTCCAACACTGATAAAAAATCAGCATATTAGAATGATTTCTGAGGGATCATGTGATACTGAATATTGGAGTAATGATGCTGAAAATTCATCCTTGCATCACAGTTAAATAAATAATATTTTAAAATATATTACAATAGAAAACCACTATTTTAAATTGCATTAACGTTTCACAATATTCTGTATTTTTAATCAAATAAACAGTATTTATAAGCAGAAAAGTCTCCTTTAAAAAGCATTAAAAATTTACTAATCCCAAACTTTTGAGCGGCATGATTAAATGCTAAATTAATTGTAGTTATTAAGATTGTTGCAGTTTGAAATTGGTCAAATGTGCTCGGAAAAGAAATATGACCAGAATGTCAACATGCCAAATAATTATACACGGACTGTAGAATATGATCTTTAAAGAAGCTGAATGACAGATTTTATTAGTTACAAAAGGTGGGTGTGGTAAACTGCAAAGTGGAGAAGGAAAATGAGACCTGTAACACAACAATGTTAAATTAATTAATGTTAAAGCATCAAAGCTTCCCCCAAATGCACACTGCAGTTCACTATTTCATGCAACAAAAAACAAATATTATACATGGGTTTGAAAGCTCACAGCATGTTAAACAAATATACACATTTTGAAACTTATTGCACAAAATGCACAGAATGCGTTTGTACTCTGCATTGAAAATATATACAGGGTTTCTGCATCTCTTTAAAAGTTTTAATTTGACACAAATTAAGGCCTTAAATCAAACCAGAAATACATGGCGTTAAATGTTGCTTGCACTGCAATATGAAATATCTTCCCACATATAATTTTTTTTTTTAAACCAAGATACATTTGCTTGAGATGAAAAATCAAAATTGTTGATCAATTGCACACAGTTAAGTTAGTTTATGCATAAAACAAGAATGAAAACAAGTTTTCTCTCCTTTTTTAAAGTTTTTATAAGCCCATACGAAGATATTTTTTTTTCTCATTTTAATCATGAACTCGCTTCATTTTGATCAGTCTCTCAGAAAACAAGACTGATTTTTGCATCCATCTTTAAGGCGAGACACTGCAGATGAATAAGATAAAAAAAAGTAACTAATAGTTATCACCTTACTTACCCAGTTAATTGATTACATTGATAATTGCAAACATTTTTTGTATTACAAGTTTTCTAAAATGTTAGGTTTAAATATGCAAGTGAGGTGTTATTTAAAAAAATTATGCAGTAAGTTGCATAAATTTCTAGTTCAAAAATCTAAACACTGGATGAAGTCAGTTTCAAAATTCTTGTTAAATTTTTTGACCTATTAGAGTCAAATGTTTTTACAGAAAGAATTAATTGTCACTCCATGATTCAGAAAAAATTAGAACAGACAAACTATATTTTTTTACAGTTTTTTAGGGAGTAAAATGTATAAAATCAAGCAAAATATATATGAACAAATCCCTTTGTAAAAACCTTCAGGATATAGACAATAATAAAAATGTCAAGTTTGGTGTGTGTAAGTGCTACTGAAGTGGAGATTTATGGCTCAGTGTAGGAGAAAAACCTCATTTTGAGAAAACGGCCTTTAAAAATATGCATTGTAATTGAAATCTATCGACACAAATAGATGAAGTGCTATAAAAGAAACACTTAACAGTGTTTTCTTTCAACTAGTCTAAAAAAAACACTTTATAAAAAACCAAAAATCTCAAACTTGACAGGTGCATGAAAATAGTGTTTTTGCCTGCAATGTCTTTCTTAAAGTGAATCTTTAAAAACACAAACAAAGACAAAAATACTGAGGAGGAACATCACATTTCTGCAGTCTCATCAGAAGGTTAAGTTATTTCCATCATAGTTGAGCTTTTTTTCACCCAATATGCTAATATAGCTCATTGTGCTTCCCAAGCATTTACATTTAGAGAACCTATTGACATTTAGTTCTCAATTGATTCTTTAAATTGGTTTTTAAAAGGTCTAGAAGGAGTTTGAATCCTTTATGTACGAATACACTGTAGCATTTTAAATACATTTTGAGACTTACCTTTGTGGTGTTTACACCAAGAAGCTCTACAGAGTAAGTTACACTCACAGGATGGATGGATCACGTGTCAGAGACTCAAGGTCTGTTATAGAAAAGATTTTAAACCAAAAGATGCAATTGAAAAGCTAAAAATCAACCAATTTCCTACAATTACAATAAATAGCAATCTGATTAGCATATTAGTTTACATATTCCAAATAAAAAATCTCAGCGCCCAGTTGCCACATTTAGAACGGGAGGAAGACACTGTGATAACATCACAAAAGCTACTGTGAACATAGTCTTTGAAAAAAGCTGACGTGTATGTCAGAAGAACAAATATTTAGGAGCTGATCAGTGGATGAGGCATAAGTAAACTTGTGCATGTTCATGTGACGTAAAACCTATGTAAACATGAGGATCACGTCACTGAGTGAGCTTTTTTTAATCTGACTGATTTCTGTTGATCACTCCAGGTCTACACCATTTCAATTCAGTCAGTCTTTGGTTTGACTAAGGTGTTTACATGAAGGCCTTTTAATCAGACTGAGCCATCAATAAACGTAAAAGCAGCTGTTGTTTTCTACAGTGAGAAAACAACATGAGAAATTGCAGTTTAGTTTTTCATGACCCTTTAAGTAAATGACCATACAGAAAAAACACAGTCAGTCAATACCACTTCATACATCCGTTTAAAAGCAATGATCAATAAATGTTCATCTCTGTCTTGGATAATACACATTTACATTTGTAATGGGTTTTTGCTGCTATTAGTCACATTATTTATGTAGACTTATAAGAGTCTTATAAGAGTCCACTGTTAGATTATTATTTATATTTATATTAATATAGTAGAAAATGTTCTCTTCTAGAATGTGTGTTTGGTCTAAATATTTATGGAAGTTTGTTTCTGCCACTGAGAAAAAAAAAAGGTACACTACCAATTAAACAGTCTCTTCTGCTCACCAAGCCTGCATTTATACTGTACTATATATGTGCAT
Source organism: Garra rufa (assembly GCF_049309525.1). NCBI lineage: Eukaryota > Metazoa > Chordata > Actinopteri > Cypriniformes > Cyprinidae > Garra > Garra rufa. The sequence continues at coordinate 6,669,588 of NC_133363.1, read as the reverse complement.
TTATACTGCTTTCTATTTATGAATATATTTTAAAATGTAATTTATTCCTGTGATTGCAAAGCTGAAATTTCAGCATCATTACTCCAGTCTCCAGTGTCACACAATCCTTCAGAAATCATTCTAATATTCTGATTTGCTGTTCAAGAAATATTATTAAAAAATATAGAAATTATTTTTTTTTTATTTAGCAAGGATGTTTTAAAATCAAAAGTGATGATACAGACATTTATAATAATTCTATTTCAGATAAATGCTGTTCTTCTGAACTTTCTATTTAAACAAATTTTAAAAATTCTACTCAGCTGTTTTCAACAATGTTTTTTTTTTTTGAGCAGCAAATCAGAGTATTATAATGATTTCTGAAGGACTATGTGACACTGAAGACTGGAGTAATGATGAAAATAAATTACATTTCAAAATGTATTCAAATAGAAAAAAAGTTATTTTAAATAGTAAAATTATTTCAAAACTTTACTGTTTTTGCTGTACTTTGGACTTAAAAAAATGCAGGCTTGATGAGCAGAAGAGACTTCTTTAAAAACATTATTTTCTTACAAAAATACACTGCCAGTCAAAGGTTTTTGAACAGTAAGATTAAGTTTTTTTGTTTATCAGGATTGGACTTCATAATTCACAAATGCGAGTTTATATTTTACATTTATAAGAAATTGCGAGGAACAAAATCAGAAACTCAATTTTGACTTTATAACTTGTAATTGCAAGTATATATCATGCAATTCTACGAAAAAAGTCACAATTTCCTTTTTTTTAATTCAGTGGTGGAAACAGGCTTCCATAAATATTTGATTATTTGTAACATTTTTCCTGTTTTTTTTTGTTTTGTTTTTTTTTTGCCCATAGATAATGCCATACCTATAAAGTCATGGTTTAGTGACCCCAGTGACACAGCACTTCTTAACCTGCTGCCCATGCTGGATGCACTAAGGTAAATATATACAACATTCAAAACATGCAACCATGATTTTCACTTCTAGAACAAGAATTTACAGATAATGTACTCACCCCCTTGTCATCCAAGATGTTCATGTCTTTCTTTCTTCAGTCGTAAAGAAATAGTTTTTTTTTAGGAAATCATTTCAGATTTCTCTCCATATAATGGACTTCTATGGTGCCCCGAGTTTGAACTTCCAAAATGCAGTTTAAATGCAGCTTCAAAGGGCCCTAAACGATCCCAGCCGAGGAAGAAGGGTCTTATCTAGTGAAACGATTGGTCATTTTCTAAAAAAAATTTACAATTTATATACTTTTTAACCTCAAACGCTCATCTTGTCTAGCTCTGCGTGAACTGTGTGTAATCCGGTTCAAGACAGTTAGGGTATGTCGAAACACTCACATCTCATTTTCTCCAACTTCAAAATCGACATCGCTGCAGAAGTACCAACCCAGTGTTTACAAAGTCAACATGCAAAGAAGATAAAACGTCCTTTACAAAAACAGGTAAAATGGCAACGTAGGACGATTTAGAAGTTGAAGGAGAAAATAAGATGGGAGTTTTTCGACATACCCTAACTCTCTTGAACCGGATTACACACAGTTCACGTAGAGCTATACAAGATGAGCATTTAAAGGTTAAAAAGTTTATGAATTGTTTGTTTTTTTTTGGAAAATAACCAATCGTTTCACTAGAATAAGACACTTCTTCCTCTACTGGGATCGTTTAGAGCCCTTTGAAGCTGCATTTAAACTGCATTTTGGAAGTTCAAATTCCATAGAAGTCTACTATATGGAGAGAAACCCTGAAATGTTTTCCTCAACAAACAATTTCTTTACGACTGAAGTAGGGCTGGGCGATAAAACGATAACGATATATATCGCGATAGACAAGAGATCGATATCAATAATAAATGTGTTCGATAAAACGTTCGATATTTTGTATTCTTCGTCGGCCCGCCCAGCCCCCCTTTAACGTTCAGTTCATAGCGCCAGATCACAATAGAAGTTAAGGTTATCTTTCCTACAGAACGGGTCCATGTTGTTGTATTAAACAAACTAAATAGCCTTATGTTATTTATCTTATTTACACGACGGCATGTCATTTCTGTCTCTACATGATCGCGTGTTTACAATGTCTCCTCACAGACGGGATCGCAGACTTCATTCATAAAAACGGACTTTACTATAGGGCGGAATGCCGCGGAATTCGTCGATTTTTTGACCGATAAATCAAAAGTTGGTCTGTTAATTAATTCAGATCGAGATATGGACTAGTGTCTGTGAAAACTGAAATGCAAAAAGACCATTTCAATATGAATCCTGCATGTTCCTTTTGCCTCTTTATGTATGAATGGAGGAGACGCGTTTTATTTTCACTACACGCATACTGCACACGTGACGCTCCCGCTAATTTTTGGCCTTTGCATCTCACATGAACAGACAAACTTCAATAAATACATCTCCAAAGCTGCTGTGAGTGTCACTTTTTGTCAATTTTACCGTTTCATTAGTGAAACTAGCATCATTCATACTGTATTACACACTGAAACTTCACGGCAACCTGTCAAAATAAAAGTACGGTTTAACGTGTAACAGAACAATATTAGTCTTGTATTACTTTGTACAGTATAATGTAGGTGTTTATATGTTCACATTTAAATAGTTTACATAAAACAATATATATATATATGATGATAAATAAAATAAAGAGTCACCACTTAATTGTTGAAAAAATACTATTATTATTAAACCTTTTTTTAACTGAATATAATTTTTCTTCTATGTATTAATTTTAACAGTAAAGCTCCGTTTATTTTTATTTTTAAAAATAAATCTGTGATTTTGCTTTCATTTGATTATCAGAAAAATTAAAACAAGAATTTCTGAAAAAAAAAAAAAAAAGATTGTAAGGCCCTATTGTTCAAAATGTTGAAAGTTTTGGACTTATTTTTTTCACTTAAATAAATATTTTTGTTATTACACAAAGTATAGGCTAAAGTACCGGGAAAGAAGTAATGTTGGCTACTGGCAACCAGCAATCTGTGCAGAAATAAATATTATCATCCAAGTACTTTGCAACAACCTCTGACCTGTGGTCAAGCCGTACTTCTGGGCCATACATTAGCTTGACCATTCAATTCATCGACAATGAATGGGGTTTGAATTGAGGATTAAGAGATAATTAAGTGTATATTGTGACTTTAGACTTATGTTTACATTTTAATTATTTGAGTTTTCCATGGTTGTTGACATTTCTGTCTTAATAACTGAGGGGATTATGATCAGAGGCAGGTTAAGTTTAAAATAAAAATGCTTGAGTGTAATATATTTTTCTCCTGGTCCTTATTTTAAATGGGTCATAAAAATATCAATAATTATCGATATCGACCGATATGAAACACTGATATCGTGATATAGTTTTCAGCCATATCGCCCAGCCCTAGACTGAAGAATGAAAGACCTGAACATCTTGGATGACAAGGTGGTAAATAAATTATCTGTAAATTTGTTCTGGAAGTGAACTTCTCTTTTGAGGACTTCACTTGAACTCATACAACCATGTGTCCTCTCTTCAGATTCACGGCAGATGTACGATCCGTCCTTAGCAGAAATCTCCACCAGCATCGACTCTGGTGATCATCCGTCCGAGGGCTTTCTTCAAGTCCGCTCTTCTATTTTTGCTTTGTTTTTTTGTTTTTCTTCCCAGCTACTTCCACATATGACATCTGCCTGTCCGTTCTCCCTCGACTCAATGCCTCCTGAAAACCGGCCTTACGTGAAGGCCGACGGGAACAGAGTCTGTCCCGAACTCAAAGGGGACGGGAACGGCAAACTTTAGGATGTTTCGGGGAAGCTTTTTGCCTATGTTTTTTCCCCCTTCTTCAAAATGGAGTCTCTGCCTTACAGCTCTACCTATGCTGATGGTGTGCGTGTGTGAGTTATGTTTGTGATATGTGTGTGTGTATGAGGACATCTGCTGTTTTCCTTTTAATATTTGAAGATATTCGAGGCAAGAAAAAAGACCTTTTCGTGACTTGCGTCTTCAATCCCAGCTCGGGACGTCATACCTCACTTCTGAAGGTGGTGCGGATGGAAATCTGCTCAACGGATTGGCTCAGAAATGGCCACCAATGCTCTGCACATCTAATTCACTGGAAAACTATTGAAGACACGGATTGTGACAGACCGGTAGATTTCAGGGTTATTACGGTAGAGTTGTATATGCTATTATTGAGGTACTGTCTTGGGCGAAATTGGTTTTAATGACTTGTGTATGTCTGTCCAAATTCAGATTATGAAGATGAATCCTGCGGCAAATTCTGACATTTTATTCTTCTGGTCAATCTCGTCCTGTTTTAATCTTGGCAGTAAATGAATTTATCTTAATTATCAGGGAGGATCTAATAGAACGCGAGCTTTGAAGAAGCTGAACGACAGATTTAAAGCCTTTCTGCTCTAATTGTTCTTTACAGAATGTACGTGGTCAGTTATGAAATCCTACCACTCGGACGCCTTTTTACAAATGTTTTTTTTTGTTTGTTTTTCTTTCCTGAAAATGTAATAATGGCAAGACTTGAATTTCTAAAACTTCATTGTATTGAAGAGCTGACTGGGCAACAGACACCTTTTTTTACTCAAGGCCTTGTTGGTTTCTCTGTGCACCTGTCAGATCATGTCAGTTCATTCTCATCAATCTAACACTTGTTAAGTCTCAAGGCAGCTTCCTGGGACACAAGTCCATAGACCTGTGCGCGTTACTAATAAAAACGTGGCACTATTCTATACCATGGCTTCAGTTTTCTTTATTAGTAGTTTAAGGGAACGGTTGCAGAAAACAGTTTCTAGTGCAAAATATTCCAAATATTTTTTTCTCCTTGATGCAAAAAAATATTTTTATGTTTAAAAACAAAAACTAAACATTACATTTTGGTTATTGTTTAGTTTTTTTTTATATTAATGTGGTTTTTTTTTATATTTGTAAAAATTGAAAAAATAAAAATTAAAAAATTATTACAATATAAACAAATATTAAACAAAATTGCATATTTGTAAAAAAAAAAATAAAGTAATTAAAAAAAAATTAAAACCAGATTAACAAAACTATTAAACAAAAAGGAAAGGGTTTTAAACCATTAAAATTGTGTAAAATAAAAAACAGATTAAAAAATAAAAATTATATTTGTATATTATATAATACGTTTTTAAGTTTGATTTAATTTAAATTAAGCTAAAAAAAAAATTTGTTGGTTGGGTAAGAGAAATATATTTAGAAATCTTACACAATTTTAATTGTTTAAAATTCTTTCTGTTGTTTTTTTTTTTATTAATTTCAGTTATTTATATTTATTTGTGGAACAAATGTGGGACTTTTTTTTTACATAATTTTTTGTTAAATTGTTTTGTTCATCTTGTTTTAAATTATTTTTTTTTTTTTATTTAAACAGTAATATAAAAAAACAAAACAAAAATATCCACATTTGTTGGTTGGGTAAGAAAAATATATTTAGAAATCCTATCTTAAACAATTGATTAAAATCCTGTTTTAAATGGTTTTATTTTTATTTATTTATTTTTTTAATTGTTTAATTGTTTTGGTCATCTTGTTTTTAATTATTTAATTATTTTTCTGTTTCCTCCCATTATGAATGATTAGTCTTTTTTTTCTTTCTTTTTTAGAACAATTCTTTGAAATTATTTGGATTTTTACATATATAAAGAAAAAAACAATATTACAAAAATACCAAATTTGTTGGTTGGGAAAGAAAAAATATATTTAGAAATCCTACTTTACACAATTTTAATTGTTTAAAATCCTGTTTTAAACATTAAGTTTACACAATTTTAATTGTTTTAAATCCTGTTTTAAACATTTTTTTAAAATAATTGTTTTATTTGTTCATCTTTTTTAAATTATTTAATTATAAGGAAAAAAAACATTAATATAAAAAGTAAATCCAAAAATTTTTTGGTTTGGTAAGAAAAATATATTTAAAAATCCTATTTTAAACCGTTTTAATTGCTTAAACATTTTTAGTTTTTTTCATCTTGTAATTATTTAATATTTTTTTTAAATAATTGTTTAATTGTTTAATTTAATTGTTTATTATTTAATTATTTTTATTTTTCCTAATATTATGAATGATTAGTCTTTTGTTTTTTAACAATTGTTTAAAATTATTAGAATTTTTACATATATAAAGAAAAAAGCAATATTACAAAAAATACCAATTTGTTGGTTGGGAAAGAAAAGAAAAAAATATATATTTAGAAATCCTATTTTACACTATTTTAATTGTTTAAAATCCTGTTTTAAACATTTTAAAAAAATATTTGTTCATCTTTTTTTAATTATTTCATTTTTTTTTTTTTCTGTCCGTTATGAATGATTATAATTTTTGTTTGTTTGTTTTAAGAACAATTATTTGAAAAAAACTACATTTTTACAAATAAGGGAAAAAAACATTAATATAAAAAGTAAAACAAAAATCACAATTTTTGGTTGTAAGAAAAATATATTTAGAAATCTTATTTTACACTATTTTAATTATTTAAAATCCTGTTTTAAACATTTTTAAAAAATAATTGTTTGATTTGTTCATCTTATTTTTAGTTATTTAATAAATTTTCTGTTTCCGTCCGTTATGAATGATTGTTTTTTGTTTGTTTGTTTTAAGAACAATTATTTGAAAAACAAAATTTTTACAAATAAGAAGGAAAAAAAACAATATAAAAAGTAAAACAAAAATCACAATTTTTGGTTGTAAGAAAAATATATTTAGAAATTCTATTTTACACAATTTTAATTATTTAAAATCCTGTTTTAATTTTTTTTTTTTAAATAATTGTTTGATTTGTTCATCTTATTTTTAGTTATTTAATTAATTTTCTGTTTCTGTCTGTTATGAATGATTATACTTTTTTTTGTTTGTTTTAAGAACAATTATTTGAAAAACAAAATTTTTACAAATAAGAAGGAAAAACATTAATATAAAAAGTAAAACAAAAATCACAATTTTTGGTTGTAAGAAAAATATATTTAGAAATCATATTTTACACTAATTTATTTGTTTAAAATCCTGTTTTAAACTTTTTTTTAAATAATTGTTTGATTTGTTCATCTTATTTTTAATTATTTAGTTATAAGAAAAAAAAACATTAAAAAGTCAAACAAAAAAAATTCTTTGGTTTGGGTAAGAAAAATATATTTAGAAATCCTATTTTAAGCTGTTTTAATTGCTTAAACATTTTTTGTTTTTTTCATCTTTCTTAGGACTTCCGTATGTTTGTAATTATCTTTATTTAATAATTTTTCTGTTTCCTCACATTAATTTTTACAAGTATAAAAAAAACTAAACAAAAATAACCAAATATATATATATATATATATATATATATATATATATATATATATATTTATTATTATTATTATTATTAATCCTTATTACCTTATGAACGATTAGTCAGTTTTTCTTATTATATTATCTATTCATTTTATATTTTGTTATTTTAGTACATCAGGTTGAACCAAATGAAAATGAGAAATGTTTTCTTGCGAACTAAATTAAAATAAATTGTATATATTTTATTCCAGTTAAAATATTTTTAATTTCAAGTAACTTTTTTTTATTTATTTTAGCTACTTATGAAAACCCTGCTTTTCTCCTAAACAGTTTCTCTATGGCTTTGCTCCTAATAATAAAAAAACACCTCTGCGTCACTTTGGATAACGGAAGTGAGGCCAGTCATATGACGGACCGGAGCACCGCTTGTATAACTGCAAGAGCGAAAAAGTAGTCCCTACCTCACAAACACAACATAACGAGAAATCACAAACATCTTTAGCAGCCGTCGATCACTTTTAATAATACGTGTATAAAATATTTCAAATAGTTTTTCTAAACGTGTAATTTTCGTTAAGATGCAGTTTGAGTTGATACAAATAATGTAAATACAGTGTGTCCGTATCAATGCGCCGAAGGGAAAGCACAGTAGCTGTGTGTGAAGCGCTTGGTAACATCTCTGACACATCCCTGTGTGTTTGTACGACTAATTTACTCTTTCCTTAACAACCATGAAGTTCCAATACAAAGAAGAGCATCCTTTTGAGAAGAGACGATCGGAGGGAGAGAAAATCAGGAAGAAATATCCAGACAGGGTTCCTGTAAGTCGGTTTGTGTCGTTTGATTTGTGTAAACAGAAGCTGGCTTTATGCTGAACCACAACAAACACCTAAAACGTAAAGGACGTGATGTATCTAAGTTAACGCTACACGATTTAATCGATTCATCCGCGATAAAAACAAACTCATATGTTCATTCGCTCTGTGTAAGGATGAGTTTAACGAACGAAACCGATGTAGCTTTACGTTAACGTTAGTCGTATTTGAAGGGCGAAACTGCTGAAGGCCTTGTTGATCTCTCAGCTCAAGTTGGATCTTTATTATTATTTAAACATATGTATGTTTTAGTTATGCTTATTAATACTGTGTATATATGTATATATATCATATGCTCATATATATATATTTTTCCAAATCAAATGCTTTGAAAGGCAACAATTCAGTTCTCGTTAAGGTGGTTTGTTGTTTTGTATTGTCTCATCTGCTTTAATCCTCAAGGCTTTATGAGCAAATTCTTGTAACGTTAGTGTAATATAGTGTATGTTTGTATTCACATTTGTGAGGTAACGTTAAAATAATACATTTAGGGTTGTGCTGAAATGGCGATTCCTAAAATAGCCTCGAGTAATACAGTAAACATGTTTACATTCACAAGGTTGGTTTTGTTTACCATATATATGACCAAACCAGTAAAACAACAAAGCAATCCTGTAATGATTCAATATTGCTGTAATTATAGTGTTTTGTCTTCTCTGTTTTGACCTGTTACTAACACAAGATTAATAATGAGATGTTTTGTAGAAGATAAAACAGTACTGACAGTTCGATTCAGCAATTTTTACAGTTTTTTTGTTTGTTTGTTTGTTTATTAATCATGTTTATTATATGGTTTATTCTGCTTTTTGTTTATTCTGCTCACCAAGCCTGGATTTATTTGATCTAAAGTACAGAAAAAAAGCAGTAACGCTTTAAAATATTTGTAATATTTAAAATAACTATTTTCTATTTTAATATATTTAAAAATGTAATTTATTCCTGTGATCAAAGCTGAATTTTCATTGTTTATTATTTTTTGGTTTATTCTGCTCACCAAGCCTGCATTTACTTGATCTAAAGTACAGAAAAAACTGTACAACTTTAAAATATTTGTACTATTTAAAATAACTGTTTTCTATTTGAATTTATTTTAAAATATAATTTGTTCCTGTGATCAAAGCTAAATTTTTAATTTCTTATTAATAACGTTTATTATTATTTTTTTGTTTATTCTGCTCACCAAGCCTGTATTTATTTGATCTAAAGTACAGAAAAAAACAGTAACGCTTTAAAATATTTGTACTATTTAAAATAACAGTTTTCTGTTTGAATATATTTTAAAATGTAATTTATTCCTGTGATCAAAGCTGAATTTTCATTGTTTATTATTTTTTGGTTTATTCTGCTCACCAAGCCTGCATTTATTTGATCTAAAGTACAGAAAAAACAGTACAACTTTAAAATATTTATACTATTTAAAATAACTGTTTTCTATTTGAATATATTTTAAAACGTAATTTATTCCTGTGATCAAAGTTGAATTTTCAGCATGTCTTCAGTGTCACATGATCCTTCAGAAATCATTCTAAAATATGCTTATTTTCTGTTCAAGAAACATTTACTATTATTATTTGTTATCAATATTTAAAACAGTTGAGTAAATTCTTTTTCAGGATTCTTTGATGAATAGAAAAATCTAAAGATTGGCATTTATCTTAAATAAAAACTTTTTTTAGTAAAGAAATTATAGAAATTATTACTTTTATTTAGCAGGGATGCTTTAAATTGAATAAAAGTGAGTTTTAAGCCATTCATAATGTTACAAAAGATTTCTATTTCAGATAAATGCTGTTCTTCTGAACTTTATATTCATCAAAGAAACCTGCTGGAAAAATTAGACTCTCCTGTTTTTAACGTAATAACAATATGTTCTTTGAGCAGCAAATCAGAATATTAGAATGATTTCTGAAGGAACATGTGACTGGAGTAATGATGCTAAAAATTCAGCGTTGAAATCAGAAATAAATTACATTTTAAAATATATTTAAATAGAAAACAGTTATTTTAAGTAGTAAAAATATTTCAAGATTTTAGTGCTTTTGCTGCACTTTGGATTAAATAAATGCAGGCTTGGTTTCTCTGAGACATTTTGCTACTTCTGGTAGCATTTCCCCCTTGGCCTGGTTCATCTCTGACCTTCTAATGGGTGTTTTACATATGGGGCAAAAAAACAAGAAGCAACATAGTAGTCTTAAATAGCCTTGTGTCTGAAGTGTTTCATACAGTTATCTTGTTCCTCATCTGCAGCCTAATTATCAAAAATAGCACAGCTTTTCTCAGATCCTCTTTGCTCTGAGTCAAAAAAAATCACCTATAGTGGGCTTGAAATATGAAACGAAAGAGTAAAATCAATTGAAAGTAAACTATTAGGCTAGATTAAAGGAATAGTTCACCCAAAAGTGAAAAAAGACAAGCTAAAAATGTAAAATTACGAGATCAGAAGTCAAGAATAAAGTTGAAATATTACAAGAATACATTTGAAATTATGAGAATTCATTTGTAGCAATTAAAAGTTTAATATTTAATAATATTTAATAAGTATAAGAGTATATTTTAGCCTATTGCACATACAAATGTGAAAATATTATAGTGAAATACAAACAGTATTCCTATTACAATAATGTTTTTCATGCTCTTTAATGTATGGCTTGACATATCGCTGTAATCACCTCTGTTTAAGAGGCATGTGAAATCTTTACAATTACAGTGAGACATTTGTTTCATTAAATTAGTTTTTTCATTCCTTAACGTTAATATCATTCTATAAACTTGAAATAAAGAGGAAAAACACATTTGAAAGTTTATAATTCGAATTTAAAAGCTTGGCTGTGTTATATTAAAAGAAACAAAGTACAAAATTATTGTGATTACTGCTTGGTTGGCTGGTGTGCTACAAATAATGAATGGAAGATGTTAAATATTATTTCCAATGATTTACTGTATTACAACATGAATAAAACAGCTTGTGAAAAGTCACCTCGGAAAAGACAACAATAAAACTTACGTTAACAAGTTTAAGTCCACTTCAACTTTTAGAACGTTTTATTGTTGTTTTTAATTAAATGCTTGTGAGGAATGAAAGATTGGACACCACAGATGTTTTTTGAGTAGGTGGTGGAATTTTCACAGAGAAAACAGTGTAATTTAATTAAACTAATGTCTCATTGTAATCGAAAACATGATTAAAAAGCATTAAAACACATTGCAAGACCCATTGTTTTTATTTTGCTATAAAACTGACAGATTTTTAAAGCTGAGAATTAGTTTTCTATTCAAAATACCAAAAGCACAAAGCTTATTGGTATTATTGGGTGGCTGGTGCACTACAAATAGGCCTAATGAATGCAATCGAAAACGTGAAATATTATTTTCAAGCATACTGTCCCTGCGAGTAAAACACATGCTGTGATTTCTGCTAATAATCCCACATATATTCAATTCAATTCCGGCGACCTGGCAACTTCTCCCCGTGCTCCCAATTTGCATCTCAAAATATTCTAACTTTACTTGCTATGATTTAATTCTTGTAATTTTGACTCTCAAAACATTTCAACTTTATTCTCAGAATTTTGACTTTATTCTCAAAATATTGTGACTTTATTCTTGAAATATTTCAACTTTATTCTCTAAATATTTTTACTTTATTCTCATAATTTCAACTTTATTCTCAAAATAGTTTGAAATATTTTCTTGTAATTTTAAATGTTCTCGAAATATTTTCAAAAATATTTTGAGAATAAATTCTAAATATTTTGAGAATAAAATACAAATTTTCAAATTCTAAAAATAGTTCGACTTTGTTTTGAAATTGAGTTCATTGTTGTAATTTTGACTTTATTCTCAAAATATTTTGACTTTATTCTCATAATTTTGACTTTATTCTCAAAATATTTTGGCTTTTTTCTTGTAATTTTGACTTTATTCTCAAAATAGTTTGAATTTTTTTCTCGTAATTTTGACTTTATTTTCAAAATAATTTTAGTTTATTCTTCAAAATATTTAGACTTTTTTTCTCGAAACATTTTGACTTTATTCTCATAATTTCAACTTTATTCCCAAAATAATTTGAAATATTTTCTCTTAATTTTAAATGTTCTTGAAATATTGTCAAAAATATTTTGAGAATAAATTCTAAATATTTTGAGAATAAAATAAAAAATTTTAAATTCTAAAAATAGTTTGACTTTATTTTGAAATTGAGTTCATTGTTGTAATTTTGACTTTATTCTCAAAATATTTTTACTTTATTCTCATAATTTTGACTTTATTCTCAAAAATATTTCGACTATATTTTCGAAACATTTTGACTTTTTTTTTTGTAATTTTGACTTTATTCTCAAAATAGTTTGAATTTTTTTCTCGTAATTTTGACTTTATTTTCGAAATAATTTTAGTTTATTCTTCAAAATATTTAGACTTTTTTCTCAAAACATTTTGACTTTATTCTCATAATTTTAACTTTATTCCCAAAATAGTTTGAAATATTTTCTCGTAATTTTAAATGTTCTTGAAATATTGTCAAAAATATTTTGAGAATAAATTCTAAATATTTTGAGATTAAAAATAGTTCGACTTTGTTTTGAAATTTTGAGTTCATTGTTGTAATTTTGACTTTATTCTCAAAATATTTTTACTTTATTCTCATAATTTTGACTTTATTCTCAAAATATTTTGGCTTTTTTTCTTGTAATATTGACTTTATTCTCAAAAATATTTCGACTATATTTTTGAAACATTTTGACTTTTCTTGTAATTTTGACTTTATTCTCAAAATAGCTTGAATTTTTTTCTCGTAATTTTGACTTTATTTTCGAAATAATTAAATTTTATTCTTGAAAATATTTAGACTTTTTTCTCGAAACATTTTGACTTTATTCTCATAATTTCAACTTTATTCTCAAAATAGTTTGAAATATTTTCTCGTAATTTTAAATGTTCTCGAAATAGTTTCTAAAATATTTTGAGAATAAATTCTAAATATTTTTAGAATAAAGTAAAAATTTTCAAATTCTAAAAATAGTTCGACTTTGTTTTGAAATTTTGAGTTCATTGTTGTAATTTTGACTTTATTCTCAAAATATTTTGGCTTTTTTTCTTGTAATATTGACTTTATTCTCAAAAATATTTCGACTATATTTTCGAAACATTTTGACTTTTTTCCTTGTAATTTTGACTTTATTCTCAAAATAGTTTGAATTTTTTTCTCGTAATTTTGACTTTATTTTCGAAATAATTTTGACTTTATTTTCGAAACATTTTGACTTTTCTTGTAATTTTGACTTTATTCTCAAAATAGCTTGAATTTTTTTCTCGTAATTTTGACTTTATTTTCGAAATAATTAAATTTTATTCTTGAAAATATTTAGAATTTTTTTCTCGAAACATTTTGACTTTATTCTCATAATTTCAACTTTATTCTCAAAATAGTTTGAAATATTTTCTCGTAATTTTAAATGTTCTCGAAATAGTTTCTAAAATATTTTGAGAATAAATTCTAAATATTTTTAGAATAAAGTAAAAATTTTCAAATTCTAAAAATAGTTCGACTTTGTTTTGAAATTTTGAGTTCATTGTTGTAATTTTGACTTTATTCTCAAAATATTTTGGCTTTTTTTCTTGTAATATTGACTTTATTCTCAAAAATATTTCGACTATATTTTCGAAACATTTTGACTTTTTTCCTTGTAATTTTGACTTTATTCTCAAAATAGTTTGAATTTTTTTCTCGTAATTTTGACTTTATTTTCGAAATAATTTTGACTTTATTTTCGAAACATTTTGACTTTTCTTGTAATTTTGACTTTATTCTCAAAATAGCTTGAATTTTTTTCTCGTAATTTTGACTTTATTTTCGAAATAATTAAATTTTATTCTTGAAAATATTTAGAATTTTTTTCTCGAAACATTTTGACTTTATTCTCATAATTTCAACTTTATTCTCAAAATAGTATGAAATAATTTTAAATGTTCTCGAAATATTTTCAAAAATATTTTGAGAATAAATTCTAAATATTTTGAGAATAAAGTAAAAATTTTCAAATTCTAAAAATAGTTCGACTTTGTTTTGAAATTTTGAGTTCATTGTTGTAATTTTGACTTTATTCTCAAAATATTTTGATTTTTTTTTACGTGGCACTAATATGCCATTTTAAGAATAAGAGTCCAAACAGCTGATAAAAACATTGCAATAATCCACAAGTTATCCACACCACTCCAGTCCATCAGTTAACATCTTGTGAAGAGAAAAGCTGTTCATCAATTTTAACTTTACTTCTTAGCTTCTAATTATGGATAGGGTCTGGAAGCAATTGTAAGTTAAAAATCGTAATGATAGAATTTGTTTCTTACAAACACGCAGTTTTTCACTTCACAAGATGTTAATTGATGGACTGGAATGGTGAGGATTACTTGTGGATTATTGTGATGTTTTTATCAGTTGTTTGGACTCTCATTCTGACGGCACCCATTCACTGCAGAGGATCCATTGGTGAGCAAGCGATGTAATGCTACATTTCTCCAAATCTGATGAAGAAACAAACTCATCTACATCTTGGATATCGTCATCTGATTTCATTTTTGGGTGAACTAAAAGTGTTTGTTTGATTCTTTACCAGGTAATTGTGGAAAAAGCTCCTAAAGCCAGAATAGGTGACCTAGACAAGAAGAAATACCTGGTCCCCTCTGACCTGACGGGTAAGTGGTTTTATGTTTTTTAAAGATCTCTAATGTTCATTTACAATGAAGCTGTGATAGTCAAGCAATTATTTTTTTTTTAAGTGGGCCAGTTTTACTTCCTCATCCGAAAACGAATCCACCTGAGAGCCGAGGACGCTCTCTTCTTCTTCGTAAACAACGTCATTCCTCCTACATCCGCCACCATGGGCCAGTTGTACCAGGTATTTCCCTCTCTCTTCCTTTTACTCAGATTGGTTTGTCAGTATCAAAGTGATTCGGTTCCTCGTATAATAAAATTTTCTCGCACACAGGAACATCACGAAGAAGACTTCTTCCTTTACATCGCCTACAGTGACGAGAGCGTGTATGGAGAATAGCGCCAAAGGGAAACGAGCCCCATCCCCTCTCTTACTTCCTTTTAAAACAATATATATATAGACGTCATGCTGGCAGCCTAGAGAGCTCTCAGAACTGAAGTATCAGATGCACTTTTGCTTTCATTTCTTTCATTTGATCATATCTCCTTTTGTGTTTTTATCCTTTGGTCTAATGTTAATTAAGAATTTACTGAGAAGCCGTTTTTCATCTTTTATGATTCAGAAGCTCTAATACAATGAAAACGTTTTAATTGATTTTCGCTTATATGCAGTTGTATGTCCATTTCTAATATGCAGACCTTTCCTAGTCGAGCTCATTTCAAATGTTTATGACCTAGATTAACATTTGCTCTTGTAGGTGGTTTCTAACTAGCATGTGCAGTCCAGCACTCGCTGGTCAGATAGTCGAGAAATGGGACTAAAGTGTATTCTGTTATCAGCTAAGTCTAATGTGCTGTTGTTACTTTGATTTACTTTTATTATTGTACCTAAAGAATGTAGATGGCTAGAGTTATTTGAAGTTGTAAATCTGAAGTGCAAGTTTTATTTGCAGTTTTGTTTTGTTTTTTATCTTGGTATTCAGTTGTATTTCTGGTACCTTTGATGACCATATAAACCAAATGCACACCAATTTTGTCTGTTGTCCTTTTATTTGACATCCAGTGAAATAAACTGCTATATTTAATATGGCAGCTCAGATAGAAACAGCTGTGTAATAGTTAAATGCTCAAATATTGCACTACTGTCAGCAGCTGTTATGTCCACAATTATATGTGACCCTGGACCAATAGCCAAAAATACATTGTATTGGGTCAAAAGTCTCAATCATTTGGATATTAAGTCAAGATCGTGTTCCATGAAGATATTTTGTGATTTAAATCTTCTACCATAAATATATCAAAACGTAATTTTTGATTAGTAATGATTAATGATTGATTAGTATTACGCATAGCTAAGAACTTAAAAAGCGATTTTCTTAACATTTTGACTTTTTTGCACCCTCAGATTTCATATATTTAAAAGAGTGTCTTATCCTAACAAACCTGAGGCTTATTTATTCAGCTTTCCAATGATGGAGAATCTTAATTTAAAAAAAAATTGACCATTATGACTGGTTTTGTGATCAAGGGTATACATATATCTACATATATAGATATATACAATGGTGTGACAAAGTAGTTTAACCTGCAAATAAGCTACAGAACTACAACTCCCATGTTTTGTCCAGTCTAATTTCTGGTTGTCGACTGTTTCAAAATAAAAGTCGTTATTTAGAGAATCTTTTCATCTGTTGAATTGGTTCGTGAATATGACTAAATTAATTGTTCTTTAATAAGTATTTTTATAGTCAAATATTTGGTTATATTTAAAATTAGTTTGAGTAGTTTCAGGTGAATAAAAGTTATCTTTAGGCTAAAAAAATGTCAAAATGTCATTAAACTCATACGATTAAATAAAAAATTAAATTAACTACAATACCTTCTCTTTTTTTTATTACACTTCAATAAACACAGTCCAAGTACAGTCACAACTACAATAATATACATGAAAAAACATATAACACTAACAAAATGTATAAAATACATGAAGTAAAATAAAATTAAATAAAAATTAACTTTATTTACTAAATTATCTACATTAACTTGTCTTTTTTTATTATTAAACTTCAATAAACACAGTCCAAGTACAGTTAGGACTACAATAATAGACATGAAAAAACATAAAACACTAACAAAATATATAAAATACTAAATAATACACATAAAGCCAGGGGTGGGTTAAATATATAGTTATGTTAAAGGACTCACAAATGCGGACAGTCTTGATTGCTTTCATATTATGTAAATCAAAAAATTGTCTTAGCATAAATTTGAATTTCTTTTTCAAGAACCAAAAATGATTGGTTTAACTGTACTTACACTTACAATTTAGTAAAAATTAAAATTTAATTTATAATGTAATACTGTTTCCTTTTATTTGAGGGGATATTAACCAAATAAAACGTTCTAAAACACGCCAGAATGTCAAAGACCACGTGCTGACGGCCTTACGTCATGGCGTAAAAGAATCACTGAGTCGAGTCTGAACCGATTCTTTAAAACGAATCATTCAAATAAACCGAATCGCGGAATTGAGCCAGACTTCCGTGATGCCATGGAAACGCGACGCTTCCCAGGACTGACCACATATTATGAATGATCTCTGAATAATAACAGTTTATTAGCGGTAATAACAAGACACAATATGCCTCACAAAGCAGTTAAAGTGGTCGTTGAACTCCACCTGAGGGCGGTGAGGACTTCCTGACAATTGTTATTGAACTAAGTTAACTGTGACATCTACTTAAAATTAATTGGCCTCGGTATATCGGTTATATTTAATGCATACTGTTGTGTGTATAGAAATAGTTGATCATATTTGTGTTGTAGATAACCTGTCCAGGGGTGCATCTACCAGCCAAAGATGATGTTTACGTCAGTGTGAGTCTGATGAATAAATACAGGAAGTCGGAATGTCTTCCTGCAGTGTTTCCGTTACTGATTAGGGAGAAAATAAGGTTTGAAAAGGTGGAGTGATTTTATTATATGATCTATTTTAAATAAAAAGTCATTTCACTGTTTTATAAACTCACTTACTTACCTTTTTTCTTGTAGATACTGAATTATGCCACTGATCCTGCAGCAATAGCTGAATTCCTGCAGTGTGAGATGTTGCTTATTTCATCCTCTTCCTTTTTTCTCCTTTCCTCTTTGCTATTTTTTAATTCTGTCTTCCCTTGTGAAAAAATAAGTATGCTTTAGTAAAACTACTACTAAACCTAGTACTTGAAATGAATGTTTTCAGACACTTAATTACATGTTAATTGCAATTAAATGAAAATTAAAATCTGCAAAATGTAAATTATGTTACCAAAATAGGAGGGATCATACAAAATGCATGCTATTCTTTTATTGAATAAGATATTTCTCTTAAAAGACATTTACGTATAGTCCACAAGAGAAAAGTTCAAAAGTTTACATACACTTGATACTTAAAATTGTGTTGTTACCTGAATGATCCACAGCTGTTTTTTTTTTGTTTAGTGATAGTCATTCATTCCATTGTTTGTCCTAAACAGTTAAACTGATCGCTGTCCTTTAAAAAAAATCTTTCATGTCCCACAAAGTTTTTTTTTTCAGCGCTGAGATCCATCTTTTCACACTGAGGACAACTGAGAGACTCATATGCAACTTTTACAGTAGGTTCAAACGCTCACCGATGCTCCAGAAGGAAACACAATGCATTACGAGCCAGGGGTGAAAACTTTTGAACAGATTAAAAAAATATATTTTGCTGAAATATCATGTTTTTTTATTTAGTACTGCCCTTCAGAGGCTACAGAAGATACTTACATGTTTCCCAGTAGACCAAATAAGTTAAATTTACCCTGATCTTCAAATTCAAAAATTCTTCCTTCTAAAGATTTTTTCTGAAGAACAGCAGGCAGTTTAACTGTTCAGGACAAACAAGGGACTCAAGAACAACTATCACAAAAAAAAAAAAAAACCCAGCTGTGGATCATCCAGGTAACAACACAGTATTAAGATTCAGGTGTATGTAAACTTCTGAACAGGGTAATTTTCTATAAATTTATTTATAAAAAATTCTCTTGTGGACTGTATGTAAACGTCTTAAATGTGAAATATCTTATTCAGGTCAGTACTAAATAAACAATAACATGCATTTTGTATGATCCCTCTTATTTTGGTAAAATAATTAACATTTGGCAGATTCTGCAAGGTGTATGAAAACTTTTGACCTCAACTGTAAATTTATATTAATACCAATAAACTGACTTTTCGAGTTTTTGACATCTTTATGTGTAATATTATAATTACTTTTATTGTGTTTGAAATATGGTTAAAATGCTGCTGAACAGTGTTGGGGGTAATGGGTTACAAGTAACGCAAGTTTCGTAATAATATTACTTTTTCCAAGTAACTAGTAAAGTAACGCATTACTTTTTAATTGACAAAAAAATATCTGAGTTACTTTTTCAAATAAGTAATGCCAGTTACTTTTCCCCCCATTTATTAATTAAAAGCTCTCCTGTCCCCATGTTGAGAGAAATTGTGAGTAAGATGTTACTTTAGTTCTAGAATAAATGTGAACATGCATTAATTCATCTCACTCACTAAAAAAACCGGATTCAGTATTCTTCAAAATGAATAAAAACAGTGACATTCAACGCAAACCTGCAATAATTAAATACGTTAAATAATACAAATAATCCCATTTTATTAACCGATGTCTTTGGTGCCGATTTTCGATGATCCAATTCATCCATACGGCTAAGCAAAAATTACTCAAGATAATCTAACATTTGTTTTTCTTTTTTTATTGCTGAAGAGACATTTTTTCGTATGCGGTCTGCTGTACAGACATGAATTTACTTTTCTCTAAGCCTGAGGCTTTTGGTGTGAAAAGGCTTTTACATTCGCCTTACTTTTTATATTAAAAACAAACAAGCAAGCCCTGCCCAGATTTAAAAAGTAATGCATTGCTTTCCATAAAAAGTAACTAAGTAACATAATTAGTAACATATTAGGGAGTAACTCAATATTGTAATGCTTTACTTTTAAAAGTAACTTAAACTCCCCAACACTGCGGCTGAATGTACTGACAAGCATTTATGGTAAACTAAAATATACTTTAATGTCATTTCTGGTGAAACTTAGACACCATGTGTTTAAATATATTCGTAATTACACATTTAAAAGGATGAATTTGCATTAAAAATATAAAAAATTTTAACTTTAAGTGTAATATAATTAACATGACAGTTAAAATTATAATCAAGTATTTGCACTTTAGTATGTTTGTCAGCACATCAAAATGCTTATTTAAAGCTAAACAATTATTTTATTATTACAAAGTATAACTTTTAATTTAACATTATTACAAAGTACTTAGGTGTGAAGAAACATCATGAATGTCTGATTTCTTCAATAGATTAATATTGTATTATCTGCAAGTGCATTTCTATTTTAAAATATGCTTTTATGATTTGAAGTACACTACAAGTGCACATTCAATACAATTAAGAACGCATCTTATTCACAAGGGTTATTAAATAGCATTTTTCCTCGTCCTCAGGTGAAACAGTGAAAATTGAACTCATTCAGTTGATTCCTCCAGGTACATCTGATATTGTTTCTCAGACATTATTAAACTATTCATGTTGCAGATTGAAGATAATGCTATTTGCTTTGACAGCTGGGGAAATACTGGCCAGTTTTGAAGAAGATGCTCGAAGTTTTCTCTTCCCAGAGCCAAAGCTTGTCCCATCTTTCTCTGGAGTGGAGCGAGAGGTATTGATGACACGACATCCCACTTTTCCTGTAAGTGCTTATTTATACACCACACTAATTGAATTGATTTGTTTAACAACAACCTTAATGAATTTTTGCATTATTAACTTTGGTCTTGATATTCATTGATTGATTTCAGGGAATCTCTCCAAGATTAGAGTTCTCCACAAAGACGACATTCAGTGAAATCTCCAGTGACAATGGCTTTCTGACTGTTCCTGTGGTAAAAATACAGATTGTAAAAGTGAAGATCATGACTTGATTGCTTTATAAAGTTATGTAAGATGCTTTATTGTCTTTAGAGGGCAATGACACGGAAAACCTCCAAAAAGTCACGTAAACAGGGGAGAACATCCTCCAGAAGACATCTCTCTTTTGCTCCATGCAGTCAAACAGAACATCATGACAGAGATCAGGTATCAGATGTTTGTCATTTGTCATTTGGGTTTTGTTTTGCTTTTTGACAGACATGGCGTATACACTTGCATGCATAAATATCTAGGATTTAAAAGAATGTACTTAACTGCAAACTGAATGTAATATTTTTGGACACTTAAATGCACAGATAATGTACTCACCCCCTTGTCATCCAAGATGTTCGTGTCTTTCTTTTTTCAGTCGTAAGAAAATTATGTTTTTTGAGGAAAACATTTCAGGATTTCTCTCCATATAGTGGACTTCTATCTTTGAACTTCCAAAAAGCAGTTTAAATGCAGCTTCGAAGGGCTCTAAACGATCCCAGCCGAGGAAAGAAGGGTCTTATTTAGCAAAACGATCGGTTATTTTCTAAACAAAATGACAATTTATATACTTTTTAACCTGAAATGCTCGTCTTGTCTAGCTCTGTGTGTACTCTGTGTAGAGATTAAAAAGTATATAAATTGTAAATGTTTTTAGAAAATAACTGATCGTTTCGCTAGATAAGACCTTCTTCCTCAGCTGAGATCATTTAGAGTCCTTTGAAGCTGCATTTAAACTGCATTTTGGAAGTTCAAACTCCACCATAGAGTAGAAGTCCATTATATGGAGAGAAATCCTGAAATATTTAATATAAAAAAACATAATTTCTTTACGACTGAAGAAAGAAAGACATGAACATCTTGCATGACAAGGGGGTGACTACATTATCTGTACATTTTTGTTCTGAAAGTCAACTACTCCTTTAACTGCATGTTTTTGCAATGAAATGAAAATATATTATAGTTTAAATTAGTATGAAATGCAATTAGCTGAACTTCAGAGTGATGTTTTGACCCACTTAAGTAAGACTTAAGTTCATTTTTATATGTAATTTCATTGCTTCTGTTTTTCTATACATTAATGTAATTTCTTTCGAAACTTGCGTGTCATGTACTTTTAATTACATGTTTGCAATGATGGAGCTGCAATTTAGTACATGCACAATATAATAACTTTGATTGTAATCTCAAATAGCACGCTACAGTTAAAATTGTAATCAAGTACTTTAAATGTGACCCTGGACCACAAAACCAGTCTTAAGTCGCTGGGGTTTATTTGTAGCAATAGCCAAAAATACATTGTATGGGTCAAAATTATTGATTTTTCTTTTATGTCAAAAATCATTAGGATATTAATTAAAGATCATGTTCCATGAAGATTTTTTGTAAAATTCCTACTGTAAACCTATCAAAATGTAATTTTTGATTAGTAATATGCATTGCTAAGAACTTAATTTGGACAACTTTAAAGGTGATTTTCTCAATATTTAGATTTTTTGCACCCTTAGATTTCAGATTTTCAAATAGATGTATCTCAGCCAAATATTGTCCTATCATAACAAACCATACATCAATAGAAAGCTTTTTTATTGAGCTTTCATATGATGTAAATATCTCAGTTTTGTAAATTTTAACCTTATGACTGGTTTTGTGGTCCAGGGTCACAAATGTGCTTCAATATGTTAGTCAACACAAAATAGAGTACTTCATTAAAGCATGATGAAAGATGATTAAAACAATGATTTGAAAATGACTTTAAAGTAAACATTTAATTTGACATTATTACAAAATGAACTTCTCAAAAGTGTACTTAAGTGTGTTTAGAAACAGTCATGAAATGGTCTCTCATTAAGTACACTTAAAGGAGAAGTTCACTTCCAGAACTAAAAAAAACAAACAGATAATGTACTCACTCCCTTGTCATCCAAGATGTTCACGTGTTTCTTTCTTCAGTCGTAAAGAAATATGTTTTTTGAGGAAAACATTTCAGGAATTATCTTCACATAATGGACTATTATCGTGAGTTTGAACTTCAGAAATGCAGTTTAAATGCGCCCTCAAAGGGCTCTAAAGGATCCCAGCCAAGGAAGAAAGGTCTTTTCTAGCGAAACAATCGGCCATTTTCTAAAAAAAAATTGACAATTTTGTGTCTAGCTCTGCGTGAACTCTGTGTATTCTAGTTCAAGACAGTTAGGGTATGTCGAAAAAACTTCCATCTCATTTTCTCCTCCAACTTCAAAATCGTCCTACATTGCTGTTTTGCCTTTTTTGTAAAAGGCATTTGATCTTCTTTGCACGTTCACTTTGTAAACACTGGGTCGGTACTTCTCCAGCAATGTAGGACCATTTTGAAGTTGGAGGAGAAAATGAGATGGGAGTTTTTTGACGTACCCTAACTGTCATGAACCGGACGACATAGAGTTCACGCAGAGCTAGACAAGACGAGCGTTTGAGGTTAAAAAGTATTCTTCCTCGCCTGGAATCGTTTAGAGCCCTGTGAAACTGCATTTCGGAAGTTCAAACTCACGATAGAGGTCCATTATATGAAGATAATTCCTGAAATGTTTTCCTCAAAATACATAATTTCTTTTTGACTGAACAAAAGAACGACATGAACATCTTGGATGACAAGGGGGTGAGTACATTATCTGTAAATGTTTGTTCTGGAAGTGAACTACTCCTGTAAGTGGCCTTTTATTTAATTAATAGTCTAATTTTTATATCTGAAGCACACTACAAGTGCACATTCAGTACAATTAAGTGTGCTTCTTTTTCACAAGGGTGTATTTCAGACACGATCCATGTTCAGTAGATAAATAAATGAAAATGCAGTTTTCCTATAAACAAAAAGTTGTGAGAATCATGGACCTTGATGCTCTGCAGGGTTACAGTGATGATCAAATGTTTTGAGATTCTCAAAACATTTGCACTGCAAAAAATGTTTTTCTTACTTAGATTTTTTTAAATCAATGAGGATTTTCTAGACAAGTAGAATTGTTTTCTTGTTTTTAGAAAAACAAGTCAAAATTAAGTGAGTTTTGGCTTAGAAAAAGCAAAAATATCTGCCAATGTGGTCAAACAGAAAACAAGATTATTTTTCTTACCCCTTTGGCAGATTTTTTTCATTGTTTCAAGCAAATATGCACAAATTTTGACTTGTTTTTTGACTTGCTGAAAACAAGACAATAATGTTACTCATCTAGAAAATCCTTTTTGATTTAAGAATTTTTAGACATTTTGGCTGGAAACAAGACATTTTTTGCAGTGTGTGTTTTTTGATGAATTACTGATGGCCAGCAGAGGGCACAAGAGCTTATTGTAGGATCAAGTCCATTAAAGGATTAGTTCGCTTCCAGAATGAAAATTTCCTGATGATTTACTCACCCCCATGTCATCAAAGATGTTCATGTCTTTCTTTCTTCAGTCACAAAAAAAAGGTTTTTCAGGAAAACATTCCAGGATTTTTCTCCATATAGTGGACTTCAATGTGAGCCAACAGGTTTCAAAAGGGCTCTACATGGTCCCAGCTAAGGAATAATGGTCTTATATAGTGAAACGATTGCACATTTTCTAAGAAAAATGTATATACTTTTTTAACCACAACCAAATGCACACATGATGTAGGCGGAAGCACCGACCCATTGTTTACAAAGCAAACATGCAAAGAAAGTCAAACACCCTTTACAAAATCAGGTAAAACAACAATGTCGGATGATTTTGAAGTTGGGGGAGAAAATAAGATGGATTTTTTTTTTACCCTACCCTACCTTTTGAACCAAAGTTCACACAGACAAAGTACTAATTGACCATATGCGCGGATTACTTCCTTGTTTTAGACAAGCCAGCTTAGTCATTTCTGGTCAACTGTGCTGTAATAGGGGTGTACTTTGCACGTTATCTCTACACAATCCATTCACAATCACAATGGTCCATGACCAGCTAAGGACTGTTTGATAACCAGATGAAACATCTGACAAGCTGATGTCAAAAAAAAAAAATGATTAAGACTAAATTCAGAGTAACAAAATTACAGCAGTAACACGTTTTTGTCGGTTAAATATAGGCTATTTAATAGCTTTTAAGTTCAAGATAAAGCTTAAAAGATGTAGTTATTAAATTATATAAAATATTTCAAATTCATATCGACTCATATTGAGTGCATTATTACATTCTTATACCATTAATAATTAACTTATTTAATTTGTAGTGAACTATATATAAGTATTTTAATAATTCACCCTTACAGGCTGTTTGTGTCTGATTTTATTTATTTATTTATTTATTTATTTTAATGGCTTTCTGCACTTGCTATACTATGTACTTCAGTGCAGTAAAAGTACTATGATTTGTGATATTAGTAATTTTATAATTAACCAAAAAGCAAGATGTCTTGAAAAAACTAGAGAGTTGAAATGGCAGCTGCAGCCAATGATTGATCCTCTGCTGCCATCTTCTGGTTATAAGGGTAATTTCATGTCATTTTCATCTTAAAAAGACAAAAAACACATTTTTTTTTCCATGTTGTCTTTATGAATAAAAAGTGAATCTTTAAAATTAATTTTATGGCACAGCTGTAGAGTTGAAAAATAATAAAGGCTTTAAAAAAATATTTGTGTTCATGACTATGAAGGGATTACCAGGCTTGGCATTTAAATTGTATGTTGTTAAATAATATGAAATGAATTGTTCATGCTTCTATTATTATTTACGATGTTGCAATCGTTATTTTTCTCAGTTTCTGATAACGAGGCAGTAGAGGAGTCTCAAGGGCATCCACCTATATATATCACATATAAAAACGAGCTTCAGCGAAAGTTTAGGAGCTGGCTTATCATTATGCGGAAGTTCTAAAGAACTGGTCATTTGACTTTTCAACATTATTACATAAAGTGTAAGGACATCGCAAAGCTGCTGCAACATGAGCATTTGTGGTTAAAAAGTATTTAAATTTGTTTTTGTTCAAGAAAATGACAACACCCTTATTCTTTGGCTGGGATTGTGTAGAGTCCTTTGAGGCTGCATTGAAACTGTAATTTGGACGCTCAACACATTGGCCACCATGGAGAAAAATCCTGGAATGTTTTTCTCAAAAACCTTAACGGAGTAGTTCACTTTCAGAACAAAAATGTACAGATAATGTACTCACCCCCTTGTCATTCAAGATGTTCATGTCTTTCTTTCTTCAGTCGTAAAGAAATGGTGTTTTTTAAGGAAAACATTTCAGGATTTCTCTCCATATAGTGGACTTCTATGGTGCCCCCGAGTTTGACCTTCCAAAATGCAGCTTCAAAGGGGTTTAAATAATCACAGCCAAGGAAGAAGGGTCTTATCTAGCGAAATGGTGGGTTATTTTCTAAAAAAAAAAAAAAAAAAAACAATTTATATACTTTTTAACCTATGTCTAGCTCGGCAAGATGAGCATTTGAGATTAAAAAGTATAGAAGTTGTAAATGTTTTTAGAAAATAACCAAATGTTTCGCTAGATAAGACCATTCTTTCCTCAGCTGGGATCGTTTAGAGTCCTTTGAAGCTGCATTTAAACTGCATTTTGGAAGTTCAAACTCGGGGCACCATTGAAGTCCACTATAGGGAGAGAAATCCTGAAATGTTTTTCTTTAAAAAACACAATTTCTTTACGACTGAAGAAAGAAAGACATGAACATCTTGGATGGCAAGGGGGTGAGTACATTATCTGTACATTTTTGTTAACTTAAAAAAGACATGAGATTTTGGATGAAATGGGGCTGAGTAAATTATCGGAAAATTGCCATTCATTTAAAACGCTTTGATTCCAATTTCTGAACTTTTGTGTATGCTTGAACCACTATAGGTTCAAAGGTCACGTGGACGATCCTCTTCCCATTATTCACCCGTCTCTGACAGAAACTCCAGATTAAGGAGTCTGTCGCCACATCAGTCAAAACCATTAAGAGAAGCAGGTATTAATCCATTGGTTCATGCTGTATACGATTTGTAGCACTCATTTTTTACAGTTTAGTGATGTTTGACAGGACATGTTTGTTCAACCAATAGAATGTTAATTGGTAAACCATACAATTTTGCTTTTTTTTTCAGGAGACCCACGAGGAAGCTATTCCAGATCTTGGGTTAGTTGTGTGTGTTGTTTTTCTTTCTCTATACTAGTACAGTATTAAACAAATATTCTGATCTGAAAGTTAAAAACAGTCTGGATTAACTATAATAGATAAGTCAGATGAGGACAACCCTTGTGAAAAAGAATATTATAATATATATACTTATATATAATAATATACTTTATTAGAATCTACTTAATTGTGAACTGAATGTAATCTTTTTAAACACTTAACTCAATGTTAGTTGCAATTAAACGCAAATGTATTATGATTAAAAATGATAGTAAATCACTTTAGAGTGTTATATTTAAAAGTTTTATATTTGGGTCAAAGACGTTAAGATGTCCACGTTAAAAGAAATTTACAGTGATTTTATGCATAGAGAGCACATTAAATGTAAGTAAAGTGTCTACTTTTAGGATTTCAAATAAGTTTTTGGAGAATAAAATGTCAAAATTTTGTTGAAATAATGAAATACCTGTATTTATGTAAAAATTCAAACAACATTTTTCTGACTTATTGTACATATTAAAATGTATAAAAGAATAAGGGAGCATATTACATTTTATTGTGTTTTTAATGAGTAAAAACTCTACCTAGGATGGTGGCAAATTTTAAAAATGTAGAATTACAACTAATTAGTATTTGGGGTGAAAGTAATTAGTCTTTTAATGTGTCATAAATTGATTTTTGTTGTGAATATGCCTGACAAGACTGTTACACTAAATGACATTTTAGTGGGTGTCTTCGGCAAAATTGTATGATATTTATAAAACAAAAACAAAAATACAACTAAATTAAACAGAAATATTTTAAATGTTTTTTTTTTCATCATTTAAAGCAGTATTACACTTATTGTTTTTATGCCTAAACTCCTTTTCGTCTTTGACCCATTTGTATATTTTTTATATATTTAAAAGGCTAATTAAAAAATATATTAGCCTTAAATGTAATATTGAATAACAGACTACACTACTAAAATTATAATCAAGTACTTTACATGTGCTTTAGCATGTCAGTCAACATATCAAAATAAACATACTTATTTAAAGCATGACAAAAATGTATTTTAAAACTTATTAAAAAATTGCACTTTTTAAAAGTTCTTTTTACAAGAGTATTTCAACCTGTACATGGTTGCATATTCCATTGTTTTACTCATGAACCCCCACTTCCCGTTATTATTTCAGATGGCTGATGAAGACTCCTCAGACACAGATGATCTCCTCAATTACGCAGAGGAAGTGGGCCGTCATCATTCCCTAATGGGATATGAGGGATCTTCCAGCCCAAGACACTCCAGCGTGGATGGCCAGAGGCACAATGGGTATGTTTGTGTCTGTGTTCCCCAGGTAGAGTTGCATGAATGGATTTGATTGATGTTTTTTTTGTAGAACCAGCTCAGATTTTCCACATCACATCCATGCTACACAACCTGATGTATAATTTATAATCACAGCAGTATGAGTTGCCTAATATATTGGTTCAAGGGGTTTGTTCAAATCGCCGACCTACAATATGAGCAATAGTTTTTATTTTTAAAAGATTAGCTCACTTCCAGAATCTTAATTTCCTGATAATTTACCCACCCCCCATGGCATCCGAGATGCTCATCTTTCCAAATTCAGTTAAAAAAAGAAATTAAGGTTTTTGAGGAATAATTCCAGGATTTTTCTCCATATAATGGACTTTAGTGGGTAGGGCTGTCACTATCGATTATATTGGTAATCGAGTAATCGGATAATTGTAATTTATTTTTGTAATAATACAAAAAAATGTACTCAAGTACATATATAATAGCAATGAGGCAATAATAATTAGTTCAAATAAAGCAAGTAGTCATATGGTTTTATTGAACACAACTGTTCAAATACATAATGTATTATAAACAGTAAAGCTAATGTATATTATGCATTATAACAAATGCCTGCAGAGGGCGCCAACGGCCTGACGATTGTTTTTTAAAACTTTAATATTTGTTTAATCCTTGTTTAATATTGACTCAATAAACATTTAATTCAAATGTCCACTTAATCTTTAATACTTGGCCATTTCTTTATGACAGAAATGCTGTAATTTGTTGAATATGTGGACATCAAAATGTGTAAACTCAGGGCGAGGGTTTAAACTTTTATTTTGAAATCGCGATGAACAGTTTGCATACAGAGATGTACTGATGTATTCTCCTGTGTTTGCATAGGCTTATAAATGATATACCTAAAAAATCTGATGAAATAGCACACATTGGCTTCCCAGATAAATGTTATTATAAACCAAAACTCAGTTACTTGCAGAGATAGAGTTTAAGACGCTCCACACATGTAAATGATAACCGTTCTTGTTTAATAGCAACATTTACTGTGAACGGAGCCGATCCGAGACGCACGTAAGTAACTTACACGTATGTAAATAATTAAAGCACATATTTTAAACCTGCATCGCATATATATATATATATATATATTTAATAGAATCGTAGCGTTTGCAAATTTTTAATAGCAGTATGCTTTATTATAATTTTAAATGGGTTTAATATGTGGAATGTGCCACTTCCGGTATTGTGCCGATTACTTGACACGGGCAAAATGCAATCGAGGATTTTTTTAAATCGAATACTCGAATAGAATCGAGGAATCGTTACATCCCTATTAGTGGGGATCAGGGGGTTGAAGGTCCAAATTGCAGTTTCAGTGCAGCTTTAAAGAGTTCCCATTCAAGGAAAAAGGGTCTTGTTTAGTGAAAAATATGTCGTTTTCTAAAAAAAAAAATAAACAAATTTATATACTTTTTAACCAAAATTTCTTGTCTTGCACTAGCTTGACTTTGCACATTACGTAATGAATTTTGAAAAGGTCACACATGATGTAGGCAGAAGTACCAACCCAGTTTTTTAAAGCGAATGTGCAAAGAAAGTCAAACGCTCTTCACTTAGTGCAAGATGAACATTCGTAGTTGAAATAAATTTTTTTTTACACAAATGACAAATGGTTTCGCTAGATAAGACCCTTATTCCTCGTCTGGGATCATGTAGAGCCCTTTAAAGCTTCATTGAAACTGCAATTTGGACCTTCAACCCATTGGCCACCATTGAAGTCCACTACAGATATGTGCCAAAATATTAGAATATCGAGGGAAAGTCCATTAATTTCAATAATTAGTTTCAAAAAGTTTAACTTGTATGTTATATTAGTTCACTACACACAAAGTGAAATATTTCAAGCCTTTATTTGTTTCAATTTTGATGTTTACGGATTAAAGACAAAAAAAAAAAAAAAATGCAGTATTTCACAAAATTAGAATATTTCATGTGACCAATAAAAAAAGGATCTTAAACACATGTTGGCCTTCTGAAAAGTGTGTTAATGTACTGTATTATGTCCTCAGTACTTTGTTGGGCCTCCTTTTGCACTAATTCTAGCATCAAGGCGGCGTGGCATGGAGGTGATCAGCCTTTGACACAGTTGAGGTGTTATGGTAGCCCAAGTTGCTTTGATATTGGCCTTCAGCTCGTCTGCATTTCAGGGTCTCTATTCCCTCATCTTCCTTTTGACTGTACCCTATAGATTTTCAATGGGGTTTAAGTCAGGCGAGTTTGCCAGCCAATCAAGTACAGTTATTCCATGGCTATTAAACCAGGTAATGGTAGTTTTGGCTTTGTGGGCAGGTGCCAAATCCTGTTGGAAAATAAAATCATCATCTCCAAAAAGCTTGAAGCATGAAGCGCTCTAAAATTTCCTGGTAGACAGCTGCGTTGACTGTGGACTTGATAAAAGACAATGGACCCACACCAGCAGATGACATGCTCCCCAAACCACCACTGACAAGTGGAAACTTCACACTAGACTTTAAGCAGCTTGACTTTTGTGCCTCTCCGGTCTTCCTCCAGACCCTGGGACCTTAATTTCCAAATAAAATGCTAAATTTCCTTTCATCTGAAAACAGGACTTGGGACCACTGGGCAACAGACCAGTACTTTTTCTCTTTAGCCCAGCACAGACGCTTCTGACGTTGTTTTTGGTTCAGGAGTGGCTTGACACATGGGATTCTCCAGCTGTAGCTCATGTCTGTATGTGGTGGTTCTTGATGCACTGACACCAGCCTCAGTCCCCCAGATTTCTGAACCGCCCTTGCTTGACAATCCTCTCAAGGCTACGGTCATCCCTGTCACTTGTGGACCTTTTCCAGCCACATTTTTCTCTTCCTCTTAACACTCTCTTAATATACTTCGATACTGCGCTCTGTGAGCATCCAGCTTCTTTTGCAATTGTCTTTTGAGACTTTTCCTCCTTATGGAGGGTGTCAGTGATGGTCTTCTGCACAATCGTCAAGTCAGCAGTCTTCCCCATGATTCTGAAGCCTACTAAGCCAAACTGAGACAATTTAAATGCTGAGGAAACCTTTGCAGGTGTTTTGCGTTAATTAGCTGACTAGATTGGGACACAGGGAGCCTACAATGTTGAACTTTGTCATGATATTCTAATTTTGTGAAATACTGGATCCATAATCATTAAAATTAAAACAAATAAAGGCTGGAAATATTTCACGTTGTGTGTAGTGAACTAATACAACATACAAGTTTCACCTTTTGAAACAAATTATTGAAATAAATGGACTTTCCCTCGATATTCTAATTTTTTTGGCACATAACCTGTATATGGAGAAAAATCCTAGAATGTTTTCCTTAAAAACCTTAATTTATTTTCGACTGAAGGAAGAAAGACATGAACATCTTGGATGACATGGGGGTGAGTAAATTATCAGGAAATTTTTATTCTGGAAGTGAACTAATCTTTTAAGATACCTGTGTTGTTTTCTGCAGATCTCTCTTGGGTTCTCCTGACATGTGGGAGAAAGTTCAGGAACGGGTTCAGAGCCTTTTAACATCTCCCAAAGCAGTTCATAGACTAGCTTGTGTGAGTACCTTTTTCATGAATAACTTCTGTGGAATGTTTTGCCGATGGTGGGATGGATCATTCAGCCTCCTCTGCCTGTGTTTTTGATGTCAGGGTGCCACTGACTCTGAGATAGACGAGGTATTGACACGCAAATCTGTTTTGGCCAACTCATGCCCCTTCTAACACCATTGTGTGCTATAAGGAAGTGGTATGTGCTTACATAATTTTTTATATTTTTCTGAAGTGTTCCTGTGTGAATTTTTCCCCCTTATGTCGTTCCAAACCTGCTCCAAAGACCGTCATTCATCTTTGGAACAAAAATTAGGATATTTTTGATGAAATCCAAGAGCTTTCTGACCCTAAATAGACAGCAAGGGTCCTACCACGGCCAAGGCCCAGAAAGGTAGTAAGAAAATCATTAAAACAGTCCATGTGACATCAGTGGTTCAATACTTTTTGTGCACAATGAAAACAAAAATAACAACTTTATTCCACAATTTCTTCTCTCCCGGGACAGTCCACCGCTATTAAAGGAGTAGTTCACTTTCAGAACAAAAATTTACAGATAATGTACTCACCCACTTGTCATCCAAGATGTTCATGTCTTTCTTTCTTCAGTCGTAAGGAAATTGTTTTTTTAGGAAAACATTTCAGGATTTCTCTCCATATAGTGGACTTCAATGGTGTCCCCGAGTTTGAACTTCCAAAATGCAGCTTCAAAGGGCTCTAAATGATCCCAGTCAAGGAAAGATGGGTCTTTTCTAGCTAAACAATCAGTTATTTTTTAAAAACATTTACAATTCATATACTTTTTAATCTCTACACAGAGTACACACAGAGCTAGACAAGACGAGCATTTGAAGTTAAAAAGTATACAAATTGTAATTTTTTTTAGAAAATAACCGATTGTTTTGCTGGATAAGACCCTTCTTTCCTCGGCTGGGATCGTTTAGAGCCATTTGAAGCTGCATTTTGGAAGTTCAAACTCGGGGGCACCATAAAAGTCCATTATATGGAGAGAAATCCTGAAATGTTTTCCTCAAAAAACAAATTCCTCACGACTGAAGAAAGAAAGACACGGACATCTTGGATGACAAGGGGGTGAGTACATTAAATGTAAATATTTGTTCTGAAAGTGAACTACTCCTTTAACTTACCACTATCATCAAAAATACCTTAATTTGTTTTCCAAAGATGATATAAGGTCTTATGGGTTTGGAAAGACATTAGGGTGAGTAACTAATGACAGAATTTTCATTTTTGGACGAACGAACCCTATATAAGTATATGTGACCCTGGACCACAAAACCAGTCATAAGGTTAAATTTTACAAAACTGAGATGTATACGTCATATGAAAGCTCTATTGATGTATGGTTTGTTAGGATAGGACAATATTTGGCCGAGATACATCTATTTGAAAATCTGGAATCTGAGGGTGCAAAAAAATTAAAATACTGAGAAAATCACCTTTAAAGTTGTCCAAATTAGGTTCTTAACAATGCATATTACTAATCAAAAATTACATTTTGATAGGTTTACAGTAGGAATTTTACTAAATATCTTCATGGAACATGATCTTTACTTAATTTCCTAATGATTTTTGGCTTAAAAGAAAAATCAATAATTTTGAACCATACAATGTATTTTTGGCTATTGCTACAAATATACCCCAGCGACTTAAGACTGGTTTTGTGGTCCAGGGTCACATATGGCAAATTATTTCCATAATAAGTGTGAACTAAATGTCATGCTTTCTGACACTTGCATGCTAATTGCAATTAAATTAACATGTATTAGTAAGAAATATTGAGCACAGAATGATCAAAAATTTGATTAATGGTGTCCTTTGACCTTGACTAGCCATGCCACGCTCACTTTTGACCTTTCATTTGCCATTCCTATGTTGGCTTATGACCTTTAGTATCCTTCGGGGTTTTTTTGATATGACATATGACATACCTGGAAGTATGAAGACCTTTGACTTTACATATGAACTCTCCCTTTTGACCTTCTGTATCTGGACGTCCCGTATCTGTACAGCACGTTTTTAAATATTTAGATATCAAATCATATTCATATCATATTTAGGCAACATATTCAGTTTAATCTTAAACTTTTAAATACAGATTCCATTTTATATGACCCACAATCTTTCAGAATCTCTAATCCTCGGATCACTGATCTATATATATCTATTATAGATCAGTGCCTCAGATATTATGAAAGGTCAAAGGTCACATCAGTCTTTTTTTTTTTTGTCATTCTGTGCTCCATATTTACGTATTATAGTTTAGGGATGCACCGAATGTTCGGCAACCAAAATGATTCAGACGAAAAAGACTTGCATACATATTTCAAATGTAATTTCATAATGATTTCTATTGTCTTAAGCCTGTTTCACACATACTCTGTCTGCAGTGCGTATGCATTGCGTATTTTTTTCCGCACACATGTTAACGGATTAGAGCGTTCACACTGTTGCTGTCCGGCAGTGCGTCCCAGAAGCGGTGCGTTTGCAGCAGTGCACCGATCGTTTCCGCACCGAGTCTATTTTTTGCTGTGCTGCAGCCCTGAATTAAAGTGACAGCGCATTGTTCGCTGTAAAAATGAGCATGTATTGACACGGAAATGTGGTGATTACACCATAAATGCATATAAATGAAGTCTACTGTGTTTTACAGTCAACACGTGGCTTTTTGGCTAAGTTTAAAACTAGGAAAAGTGCACTTTTAAATAAACAAGGCAATAATGCACTTGTCCAGGTAGAAAAGTTCTTTAAGAGATTGTTTATAATAACGATTTAATGCGAAAGGCACGAGAGCCGACTGTTTCTGTCTGTGATAAGTTTTAATTTAAAATATTTGTGATAGCCCAATTTCAATAAGAAAAGGAAGCTATACCTATGCTGTTTAAATGTGTTGCAACTTAATATATAAATCTAGAAGTCAAGTGCATTAAATAATACGTTTAATTTATTGAGTTTAAACGCGAATATGTCTATGAACAAATTTATTACTGTACTGCAATAAAAGAGGATCACAATGCTGAAAAAGCACGTTTGTATTTGCAATCAAAATAACGGATAAATGGTGTGTTTGTGGTAAACAGACGCGGATCAGGAACGGACTGCAAACGCATCCTGTATGAAAGCAAAACTGCATACGCACTGCAGACGGAGTATGTGTGAAACAGGCGTTAGACAAGCATTTATGGTAAAACAAAATGTACTTTAATGTCATTTCCATTGAAACTTGTACAGTGCCTTGCGAAAGTATTCATACCCCTTCATTTTTTTTCACATTTTGTTCCATACACCATAATAATGACAAAGCAAAAACCAGATTTGCAAATTTATTAAAAATAAAACACTGAAATAAGTACATTGCATAAGTATTCATACCCTTAACTCAGTACATAGTTGAACCTTTACAGCCTCAAGTCTTTTTGGGTATGATGTGACAAGCTTTGCACATCTGCATTTGGCAATTATCTGCCATTCTTTGCCTCACCTTTTCACCTCTCAAGATCTGTCAGCTTGGATGAGGGCTGGCAGACATTTTCTAGAGTCCTAGTTGTTCCAATCGTCTTCCATTATGGAAAATGGAGGCTACATGCTTCTGTGAACCTTCAATGCAGCAGATTTTTTTCTGAAGTCTTTCCTAGATCATTGCCTTAATGCAAGTCTGTCACTGAGCTCAACAGGCAGTTATCTTGACCTCAGGACTTGGTTTTTGCTCTGATATGCATTTTCAGCTGTTAGACCTTTTCTGAGAGGTGTGTGCCTTTCTAAATCAGACTCATTCAAATGAATTTGCCACAGTTTATCCCCACTCGAAGTGTAGTAACATCTAGAAGCAATATGAATGCTCCTGAGCTAAATTTCGAGTGTCCCAGAAAAGGGTATGAATACTTATGCAACGGGATCTTTTCAGTTTTTCATTTCTAATAAATTTGCAAAGTTGTTACAAACCTGTTTTGTGCTTTGTCATTATGGTGTATGAAATGTAGATTGATGTGGAAAAAAGTAATTTAAAGCAGTTTAACATAATGCTGAACAAAATTTGGAAAAAATGAATACTTTTGCAAGGCACTGCATACCATGTATTTAAATATATTTGTAGTAAAGCTCAGTTTAACAAACATTAACCTAAATGTAATACTGAGTAATAGTTAAACAGTTAGTGTTATAATTAAAATTATAATCTAGTACTTTGCATGTGCTAATATACTTTTTAAGGTGTGAAGTACACTACTAGTGTCTGTTTAATACAATTAAGCGCACTTCTGTGTGCACAAGGGTTGTATAGTCAGTTAGTGGGTATTTGAAGACTTTTTATCTTCTTTTTATCCACAGATAAAGCAGAGGACTGTGTGATTTTCTTTGGTATCCCATCTTTATCCATTTAATTATACCAGTGTGTTTGTTTTTAGTTGTGTTTGTGTTCCGGCTTTGAAAAGAGTAGCATGTTCCTGGTGTTTTTGAAGCTTGGTGGTTTTTAACCCTGTTTCTGGAGGCCCACAATGATTCAACTCATGAACTAATGCTTAGTAGAAACACTTCTACTAAGAGACCAAGAGAAAAACAGACTCTTCTGACACTTAAAATAGTGCATATGCTTAATATAACCCTCATATTATACCAAAAAAAGATTGGCTCCCTTGTTGGAGCCGTGGTGCAGCAATAAAATCTTCAAAAGTGACAATTCAGCAGTACTTTAAATACATTCTTTCTTCTTCTGTGCATTTGTATGCAAATGCTGCCTGTTCATTAGCAATTAAAATGTAATGCTGGCTTTAGTTGATTGTTAGGTTCAAAAGGCTTATTCTGTTTGTATCAGTGAGACGCAGGTGTGTTTTGTCTATGACATTTCCCCCTTGAACCATATTTCCCCATGAGTATTAAATGAAGAACATCTATTTATCTATCTATTAAATGAAAATTTGGAAGAAGTCAATTCATGGACATTTTCAGGTGTTGACACATTTGTCTTTATTATTTTGTGGATACACATACAGTACTTGTTGAATCATACAGTTTAGCTAATTTGACTACTGTACTGTATAAATACAGTTGTACGATGGTGTGCTTTACAGTGTTATTTCAGTTCCCTAACCTCAAACACAGACCATTAATGCTTCACATTGATTGCTTTCTCTCATTTCGGATGTAGCCCATTAAGTACAACACCAGTCAAAAGTTTTTGAACAGTACGATTTTTAATGATTTTTTAAAAGAAGTCTCTTCTGCACATTTATTTGATTTGAAGCACAGCGAAAACAGTAAAATTTTGAAATATTTTTACTATTTAAAATAACTGTTTTCTATTTGGATATATTTTAAAATGGAATTTATTCCTGTGATTTCAAAACTGAATTTTAGCTTCATTACTCCAGTCACATGATCCTTCAGAAATCATTCTAATATTCTGATTTGCTAAGTAGAATTTTTCAAGTTTTTTTTTTGAGTTAAGAAGAACAGAAACATCTTTTGTAACATTATAAATGTTTTTATTTTCACTTTTGATCAGTTTAAAGCATCCTTGCTAAATAGAAGTATTAATTTATATAATTTCTTTGACAAAAAAAATAAAATACTGATTCAAATATTTAGACTGGTATAGTGTATAATGTTACCAAAGCTTCTTGAACAGCTTCTTGAATGTTTCTTGAACAGCAAATCAGCATATTAAAATGAATTCTGAAGAATCATGTGACACTGAAGACGTGTAATGATGCTGAAAATTCAGCTTTCATCACATGAATAAATTACATTTATTTATCAAATGTATTCAAATAGAAAACAGTTATTTTGAATAGTACAAATATTTCAGAATTTTACAGTTTTTGCTGTACTTTGGATCAAATAAATGCAGGCTTGCTGAGCAGAAAAGACTTCTTTAATCTTACTGTTCAAAAACTTTTGACTGGTAGTGTATAAAGTAATTAATTACTGTAAAAGAAAGTTAAAACTGGCTCAATGGCAGAATTTTGGCACTGACAACATGATCGGCGTGGTCTTTCAAAAATATCCTTCAAAGTAGCTGTGATTCAACAACAAGAGAAAAAAACAGATAAATCAGTGGCTTGCTGACTATTAAACTATTAAGGCTTGCCACCTTCAGTGTCATGACAAAATATATGTACAAAGGATCTGATTTCCATTCCAAAGGCCATTTCTGTACTCCACATCAAATCCTTTTCATGCAACGTTTGTATAAAAATGTTCCCCTTCATATCAACACATTCAGTTTGGCACAAATCTGAAATGAAAGACACGCAAAGCTCATAAACATTTGGCTTTCGATAGCAAGTGCAAATACAGAACTGGCAACATTTCACACGTTACTGATTTTGAAACGTAAATGTAATTTGCGAAGAAAAATTTCGATAACCTTAAAATCAGCGTTTTCTCTGTATAATAACATTGGCTAGTTAGCAACATGCGTACGTTACACTAATCTTCCGAGTTTCCTTCAAACCGATGCGCAATATTGCACAGAGCTCCTTCTCAAACACACGAATACAAAAATTGCCTACTGCTAAAAAGCTATTTGTTAGTACAAAACCAAAACATGACAAGAAAACTATGGCAAGCCGTTTTAGCCTAAATTATACTAAGTGTTACTCGTCGTAATTGCATTTTTACTAGTAAGAATTGAATTAAAGAGCTCCATAATTTAATTCCTACTAGTAACAATATTAATTAAAGAGCTCTCTAATTCAATTCTTACTAGTAACAATATTAATTAGAGAGCTCTCTAATTCAGTTATAACTAATAACTATATTAATTAAAGAGCTCTCTAATTAAATTCTTACTAGTAACAATTCCAATTACAAAGCTCTACAATATAATTTTTACTAGTAGGGATTTCAATTAGAGAACTTTAAAAATGAATTCTTACTAGTAACAATTCCAATTAGAGAGCTCTACAAATCAACATTTACTAGTAACAATTCCAGTTACAGAGC
The DNA here is from genome assembly GCF_049309525.1 of Garra rufa. NCBI lineage: Eukaryota > Metazoa > Chordata > Actinopteri > Cypriniformes > Cyprinidae > Garra > Garra rufa. The sequence goes on along the minus strand of NC_133363.1, from coordinate 6,630,814 downwards.
TCTCTAATTCAATTCTTACTGGTAACAATTCCAGTTACAGAGCTCTCTAATTCAATTCTTACTGGTAACAATTCCAGTTACAGAGCTCTCTAATTCAATTATTACTAGTAACGATTCCAGTTACAGAGCTCTCTAATTCAATTCTTACTGGTAACAATTCCAGTTACAGAGCTCTCTAATTCAATTCTTACTAGTAACGATTCCAGTTACAGAGCTCTCTAATTCAATTCTTACTGGTAACGATTCCAGTTACAGAGCTCTCTAATTCAATTCTTACTAGTAACAATTCCAGTTACAGAGCTCTCTTATTCAATTCTTACTAGTAACGATTCCAGTTACAGAGCTCTCTAATTCAATTCTTACTAGTAACGATTCCAGTTACAGAGCTCTCTAATTCAATTCTTACTAGTAACGATTCCAGTTACAGAGCTCTCTAATTCAATTCTTACTGGTAACAATTCCAGTTACAGAGCTCTCTAATTCAATTCTTACTGGTAACGATTCCAGTTACAGAGCTCTCTAATTCAATTCTTACTGGTAACGATTCCAGTTACAGAGCTCTCTAATTCAATTCTTACTAGTAACGATTCCAGTTACAGAGCTCTCTAATTCAATTCTTACTGGTAACAATTCCAGTTACAGAGCTCTCTAATTCAATTCTTACTGGTAACAATTCCAGTTACAGAGCTCTCTAATTCAATTCTTACTAGTAACGATTCCAGTTACAGTGCTCTCTAATTAAATTCTTACTGGTAACAATTCCAGTTACAGAGCTCTCTAATTCAATTCTTACTAGTAACAATTCCAGTTACAGAGCTCTCTAATTCAATTCTTACTAGTAACAATTCCAGTTACAGAGCTCTCTAATTCAATTCTTACTGGTAACGATTCCAGTTACAGAGCTCTCTAATTCAATTCTTACTGGTAACGATTCCAGTTACAGAGCTCTCTAATTCAATTCTTACTGGTAACGATTCCAGTTACAGAGCTCTCTAATTCAATTCTTACTAGTAACGATTCCAGTTACAGAGCTCTCTAATTCAATTCTTACTAGTAACGATTCCAGTTACAGAGCTCTCTAATTCAATTCTTACTAGTAACGATTCCAGTTACAGAGCTCTCTAATTCAATTCTTACTGGTAACGATTCCAGTTACAGAGCTCTCTAATTCAATTCTTACTGGTAACGATTCCAGTTACAGAGCTCTCTAATTCAATTCTTACTAGTAACGATTCCAGTTACAGAGCTCTCTAATTCAATTCTTACTGGTAACAATTCCAGTTACAGAGCTCTCTAATTCAATTCTTACTGGTAACAATTCCAGTTACAGAGCTCTCTAATTCAATTCTTACTAGTAACGATTCCAGTTACAGTGCTCTCTAATTAAATTCTTACTGGTAACAATTCCAGTTACAGAGCTCTCTAATTAAATTCTTACTAGTAACAATTCCAGTTACAGAGCTCTCTAATTCAATTCTTACTAGTAACAATTCCAGTTACAGAGCTCTCTAATTCAATTCTTACTAGTAACGATTCCAGTTACAGAGCTCTCTAATTCAATTCTTACTAGTAACAATTCCAGTTACAGAGCTCTCTAATTCAATTATTACTAGTAACAATTCCAGTTACAGAGCTCTCTAATTCAATTCTTACTAGAAACAATTCCAGTTACAGAGCTCTCTAATTCAATTCTTACTAGTAACGATTCCAGTTACAGAGCTCTCTAATTCAATTCTTACTAGAAACAATTCCAGGTTACAGAGCTCTCTAATTCAATTCTTACTAGTAACGATTCCAGTTACAGAGCTCTCTAATTCAATTATTACTAGAAACAATTCCAGTTACAGAGCTCTCTAATTCAATTCTTACTAGTAACAATTCCAATTACAAAGCTCTACAATATCATTTTTACTAGTAGGGATTTCAGTTAGAGAACTTTAAAAATGAATTCTTACTAGTAACAATTCCAATTAGAGAGCTCTACAAATCAATATTTACTAGTAATAATTCTAATTAGAGAGATCTCTAATTCAGTTTTTACTATTAACAATTCCGATTAGAGAGCTCTCTAATTTAATTATTGCTAGTAAAAAAATGCAATTACAGAGCTCTATAATTTTTTTCTAGTAAAAACCCACATTAATTATATTAGCTACGTAATTGAATTAAAGAGCTCTCTAATTCAGTTCTTACTAGTAACAACTGAATTAGAGAGCTCTTTAATTGTAATTCTTACTAGTAAAAATTCAGTTGTAGAGGTCTGTAATTTAAAATGAATGGAAGTCAATGGAGACATATGACTAGTAAAAATGTATTTGTAGAGCTCTCTAATTGGAATTGTTACTAGTAAGAATTGAATTTGAGAGCTCTCTAATTGGTTAATAGTAGGAACTGAATTATAGAGCCCTCTAATGGAATTGTTAGTAGTAAAAATGCAATTACGACGAGTAACGCATAGTATATTTTAGGCTAAAACAGCTTGCCATAGCATACTGCTTTGCATAAGTCATGGCAACAGGTTAATGAGCTGTGGAAGCACAGTTTTCTCACGTCCGTTTTTTTCTCTCAGTCTAGCGCACACGTTAAGTTCAAGAGCACGGTTGGGAAAATGAAGGAAGGAGAACCGCAAGGGCAGGTATTGCTAATGTCCACGCTCAATCATGTCCTCGCTAATGACTTTCCGTCCTAGTCATGGCACTGGTTTTATGAATGGCTCCTACCTCTCTGAACTCTTTCAGCGACGTCACATTTTCAGCAAGGACCGGCGTTCACCTTTAGAACTGCGAGGTCTCGGTGAAGGAAATGGCGTCGCTTTTGTCGATGGTGAATCCACCGTTCACGTAGGATTTCTTCTCGCACTCGTCGTCATCCAGCGTGGTCTCTAGGGCGAAGGGGTTGGCCGCGTCCACGTCTGAAGTCAGGTCCATCCTCTCTAGTTCTCGCTTTGACAGCTTTTGGACTATTCCAGCGCCGTAGGCATCTCCCAGAACGTTGACCATGGTACGGAAGCGATCGCTTGAGTGATTTAACGAAAAAAATTTTACTTTCACACTATAGCAGCTATAGGATTTTAAGCAGACATACAGTATGTCATAAAAGTGAGTACACCCCTCACATTTCAGCAACCATTTTAGTCCATCTTCTCAAGGGACAATACTAAAGAAATTAAACTTGGATATATTCGAGTAGTGCAACGTGCAGATTGTATAGCAGTATAGATTCACTGTCCTCTGAAGATAACTCAACATTCAGCCATTATTGTCAAAATAGCTGGCAACAAAATTGAGTCCACCCTAAGTGATAACAGCAGTATGTTGTTTAACCATGCAAAGCCACGTTTCATGTATTCATCATGTTTATGTTTTTGTCTGCTTGACAGGACCAAACAAACTGGTGTATCTTGTAATAGAGCAGTTAAAATTAGGTGCTTTGAGTACAATTCTCTCTCATACTGACCACTGGATGTTCGACATGGCATCTCATGGCAAATAACTCTCTGAGGATTTGAGAATTAGAATTGTTGCTCTCCACAAAGATGGTCAAGGCCATTAGAGGTTCATTGTAGTTACACTACAGTGTTCAGGGTCATACAGAGGTTTACCAAGATGGGTTCCATCCGGAACAGGCCTTGCAAGGGTCAATCAACGAAGTTGAGCACTCATTCTGTGCGTCAGGTGCAGAACCGGCTTTAAAAAACATATGCATGAGTGCTGCCAGCATTGCTTTAAAAGTTGCAAAAGTAGAAGGTCAGCTTGTCAGTGCTCATACCATACGCCGCACACTGCAACAAGTGGTTTGCATAGGCATCGTCCCAGAAAGAACCCTCATCTGAAGCTGGCTCACAAGAAAGCCCGCAAACAGTTTGATGAAGACAACCTGACCAAGAGCATGAATTTTTTAAACCATGTCTTGTGGTCTGATGAGACTAAGATAAACTTGTTTGGCTCAGATGGTGTCCAGCATGTGCGGTGATGCCCTGGTGAGGAGTACCAAGAAAATTGAAGCATGGTGGTGGTAGCATCATGAGCCGCTTTTCCACTATCGGGCCGAACCGTTCTTAGAACGGTCGGGTACAGTTCCAGTTGTGTTTCCACCTGAGCCTGGTACGGCACGGAACGATTACAAACCGTTCTCGGCCCGGAATTCTCGGCACGGTTAGACAACCGTGCTGAACCGGGCTGGTAAAATGCGTGTGCATGACGTCGCAACGCTGTTGCCTGGCTACCAGTTTCTCTATGGCTAAGCGGATGCGCAGTAAGCAGATACGGTAAATATAAATATAAATGGCCGAGACACTTTGGTCTGTGGATGAAACATTTGCTCTAATATTGATATTTGGACAGAAAGAATAATTCAACAACAGCTGGAGGGTGCAAAGAGAAACGAAAAGTTTTTAAAATTATAGCGCAGTGTCTTGCAGAGAAGGGCATTAAGAAAAGTTCAAAACAGTGCCGGGAAAATTAAAAAACTCAAACATACATATCGCGTCCAAAAGGACAATAACAGTAGAAGCGGGGCTGTCTACTCTTGCGTTACCAAGGCAACGATTTGACGCATTTGTATTTACATTCCAAAGAGTTCCGTTATCTGCACCACAGTGGAAAATCAAACCGTATCTGTGCTGACTGGCCCGGATCGGCACGGAACAGAACGGTTAAGCATTGAGAACGGTTCGGCCCGATAGTGGAAAAGCGGCTATGGTCTGGGGCTGCATGAGTGCTGCTGGTACTGGGGAGCTGCAGTTCATTGAGGAAAAAAACGTGGATTTTATTATGCACTGTACTGTTTTCCAACATTATAACGACCCCAAACACACTAAGATGATAACTGCCTTGCTGAGGAAGCTGAAGGTGATGGGGTGACCAAGTATGTCTCCAGACCTGAACCCTATTAAGCACCTGTGGTGCATCCTCAAGCGTAAGGTGGAGAAGCACCATGTGTCTAACGTCCAGCAGCTCCGTCAGGAGTGGAAGAGGATCCCAGCAACAACATGTGCAACTCTGGTCAATTCCATGCCCAGGATGATTAAGGCAGTGCTAAATAACAATGGTGCTAACACAAAATATTGAACTTTGGACAAGTTTGTACCCACTTTTGTTGCCAGCTATTTTGACAATAATGGCTGTATGTTCAGTCATTTTCAGGGGACCGTAAATCTATTCTGTTATACAAGCTGCACATTGATGATTGACTCCTCTGAAATATATCCAAGTTTCATTTCTATAGTATTGTCCCTTTGAGAAGATACACTAAAATGGTTGCTGAAATGTAAGGGGTGTACTCACTTTTATGACATACTGTTTCTAGTTTTCAGTGTCACATGGTCCTTCAGAAATCATATGCATTCAAGTCATGTCAGAAGTTCATATTTATGAACGTCTAGGAGGGCCGGTGTCCTTCAGAGTTTGGTTCCAACTTGCCTCTACACACCTGTCGGGAAGTGTCTAGTAAGAGATTGATTAGCTGGTTCAGGTGTGTCTAATTGGGGTTGGAGCTAAATTCTGCAGGACACTGGCCCTCCAGGACAGAGTTTGGGCACCCCTGGTCTATGAAGTTCATATTTATGAGTTGGGAAGTCATGTCAGGTGTGTTCAAGTTAGCTGGTTAAAGCAAGATGGAGGCTTGTCTTTTTATCTCACAATTCAGATTTTTATGAAGTCAAGTTATGAAGTCAAAATTGTGAGATGTTATGTCAGAAACAAAATCATCAACAAAAATTCACAATTCTGAGAAGAAAAGTCATAATTGTCAGATAAAAAAAGTTTGTATTTTTTATTCTGTAGCAGAAATTAAAAGATGTAAACTTTGTAAAAAAAAAAGTCAAGATATAAACTCGGAACTGTGAAATGTAAAGAAAATCTGAATTCTAAGTTTATATCTCATAATTCAAACTTTCTTCTCAGATTTTCAAGTTTATATCTCGCAATTCTGACTTTTTTTCTTGGAAATCTACACTGTAAAAAGTTTTCACCAGTTTCAACTTAAAAACTTAAGTTTAGCAGCTGCCTTAAGATTGTAAGTTAAATCAACTTAAGGCATTTAAACTCACAAGTTCTATCAAATCATTTTTATTGTAATAAGTTATAATCACTTGTAGTTTTAAGCTGATTTAACTTAAAAACTCAAGGCAGCTGCTAAACTTAGCTTTTTAAGTTGAATCTAGTTAAAACAATGTAATGATGTTAAAGATCTTCACAGCAAACCAGTTCTACTTGTTACTTTCACAGCCTCACTTTGTTAATAATTGCACTCTTGCAAACTTTTCTAACTCAAACTTCCAGGGAAAAAAAAGTCTTGAAAGACTTGTTAGAAACATAATGTTGAAGGTGATGTTCATAAATTGAATAAAAACATTAAGCAAAAAACACACCTGTTGTGAATTCATTATTAATCATATTTTTTTTTAGATGTCAAGTTAAAAAATCTTGAAATTTTTTTAAAAATAGTACATCGCCTTCTTGTCCCGACCTAACTGTTTTAAAGGTGACCTATTATGCCCCTTTTTACAAAATGTAATATCTCAATGTAAGTGTCTATTTTCGTGCATGTCTTCCAGAATAGAGCTGTGCCTTTAATAGTCAAAAAACATGTTTTCGTCACTGGAAACTGGGTGATACAGGTTGGCCTACAAAAATACATAATCACTACTGTGTCACATGAATTAAACCTGATACTGCGAACATAAAAGCCAGATACTTACAGCAGCCAATCAACAGCGACGATGAGGGTGACATCACTGGCAGGAAGGCCCACTGCTGTGAGGACTATCACCATGGTTACCAGTCCAGCATTTGGAACACCTGCTGCACCGATGCTGGCGACTGTTGCCGTGATACTACGGAATGAACGTGTCAGAAAATATCATTCGGGTCTTCGTCCTTCATGAAGCTACTTAACTCTATTATATCACCCTGATTGGCTTATATCCTGCTTACCTAATGGTAACAATCTGGCCAATGTCCAGGTCGAGGTTGTTCAACTGGGCTATGAATATAGAAGCAACGGCTTCATACAGCGCAGTGCCGTCCATATTGATAGTCGCACCGACTGGAAGGACGAAGCGAGTGATTCTCTTGTCGATCCTGTTGTTCTCCTCTGCGCATCGGAACGTGACCGGCAGAGTGGCTGAGCTGATATAGTAAAGAGTCTTGTTATTGCAAAATAGCAGTTTTCTTTGATTATTCTTCACAAAAAAACATCTAAAGGCCGTGTTCACACTTGGTGTCCTTTTTTAACTGCCAGCGTCCGTTTTACATTATAATCCTATGGAGTAAACCGCCTTTTCAAAAAAGGCCTCGGCGATTTTTTTTAAACGCCACTGCCGGCGTCTTTTTTTGCAGCTCAGAGCGGCTTTTTAAGTTGAAAAAATTTAACTTTTCTGAAGAAAGCGCCCTACGTCAAGCGCTTTTTTGACAGCTGACCAATGACAAGCGAGTAGCTAGACTTTTATTTTATTGTTGTGAACCGGATTCACCTCCCCGTTAACTTTAAAAACCGATGTGCAGCATTGATAGCTTCTTGAGCCGCACATCGACATGTAAAGTCGTGCCGTTGCGCTTCGGGCGTCCCTTTTTTGAGTCCCGGCTCGCAGACCTTTCCCGATCCCGTCCCCCCTCTCTCTCTCCCACTTCGCTTCCTGTCTAAACACTGTCCCATCAAATAAAAAGGCAAAAATGTCAAAAAAGAAAAGAGCCGGATTCCTCTTTTATCGACATTTCTGCACCACACCAAAGTCCCTTTAAGGCAAGTCATGTCACTCGGCGGCCATCTTTGAAACGCCTCTCGGGCATACAAGTGCAGCTCCTATCTGTTTGAATGGGGAAACATCAAATTCTCCAAAACTGTTCACCAAGCTTACGATTAAATTTCATATTTTAAATCTCCAAAGAAATCCAACAAGAACTGCCTCATAAATATGGTTCCTTGTGCTCCAATAGCGTGAAAAAACGCTTATTTTTATGGCTAGATGAGCCAGTGCGCATGCGCAGTACTGAGCGCACGTCTTAGAGCGCCGATTGTTTCTATAGCAACCGGGACTTCTAACGGCAGCTGCAGTGACGCGCTGACTTTTCTAATCAACGATTGGCTCTTTCACTAAGAAGGCGGGGCTTCGCGGCCATAATGAGCGTTGCATTTTTCCCCATTCAAAACTACACGAGTGACATGTCTTGGGTATTCTATAGTCTTTGACCACACATAGGCTACTGTTGCAGCGGTTGTTATAGCAACAAAAAGACGCCCTCTGCTGCAACACTTCCAGATTTTTTTGTAACTAAAAAAGCGCACTTGTCAACTTTTCTTGTGAAAAAAGACACCAAGTGTGAACACGGCCAAAAAAGGAAAGACTATAAGCAGCTCAAAAACAATGATCAAAACACAACTTTAAAGGCTTTTTAAAAGTTTTTTTTTTTTTTTTCAAGAATTAAACTACTAGGACACTCAAATCCCATTTAAAATGTCTCAGTTTATTGCATTAAAAACTATATATTAGTTATTTGTTTTTAAAATGCCTTTAGAATTTATTATTATGGCAGCATTATATTATAGTGTTATATTATGGCAGCAAACTTCCTTGACTATTACGCCGGAATGGGAGTATAGTTCCTAATCTTATCGGCCTACAAAATCGCAGCTTTACATTTTCCGCCGGTCTTAGTACACGATATAACTACAGAAGAGTCAAGTTTTAAATAGGACAAATATCGAAACTCGTTGGTCATTTTTGAACACAATGCTATTGGTCTAATAGGATTCAATGATCTGTGCTAAGCTATGCAAAAAAGTGATATCGCCAGAACAGGAGAACGGCTGAATGGATTTCAAAACGGTAAAACTCAACTTATTAACTTGGGGGGAGTTGGAGAATGAGCCTATTTCTAAAAAAACTGGAGTGTTCCTTTAAGATAAATTTTCAGCATCATTACTCCAGTCTTCAGTGCCACATGATCCTTCAGAAATCATTCTAATATTCTGATTTGCTGCTCAAAAAACATGTATTATTATTATTATTATTATTATTATTATGTTGAAAACAGCTGAGTAGAATTTTTTCAGGTTAGTTTGATGAATAGAAAGTCCAGAAAACAGCATTTATCTGAAATTGAAATCTTTTGTAACATCATAAATGACTTTATCATCACGTTTGGTCAATTTAAAGCATCCTTGCTAAATAAAAGTATTAATTTCTATCATTTATTTACCAATAAATTAATTAATTAATTATACTGACTCCAAGCTTTTGAATGGTATAGTGTATAATGTTACAAAAGCTTTTTATTTCAGATAAATGCTGATCTTTGGATCTTTCTATTCATCAAAGAATCCAGAAAAAAATTACTCAACTGTTTTAAATATTGATAACAATGAAAAATGCTTATTGAGCAGCGAATCAGAATATTAGAATGATTTCTGAAGGATCATGTGACTGGAGTAATGATGCTGAAAATGAAATGAAAATGTTGAAACTTGAATGTCAACTTTTTAACCTCCCATTTTTAAATGTAGACGTGAAAATGCAGTATTCAAACTTAAACATGAACAAAAACATTTTGTAATATAATTTTGATGTACATTTTCCATGTTAATGCAATGTCTGATTTTAAAATCACTTTCAAAGTTTTCAACTGATTAGCCGCTATTATGCCTCCCACAGTTGGAATCAGCTTCCAGAAGAGATCAGATGTGCTAATACATTAGCCACATTTAAATGCAGACTCAAAACTCATCTGTTCAGTTGTGCATTTATTGAATGAGCACTGTGCTACGTCCGAACAGATTGCATTATTTTATGTATAATCATTTTACTGTATAAATTAATTTTAAATCATCTTAAATGTTCTTAAATTTTGTTTTTATTGTTGTGATTATTATTTTACATTTTTATGATTTTTATGCTATTATGATTTTAATTCCTTTTATGTACAGCACTTTGAATTACCATTGTGTATGAAATGTGATATATAAATAAACTTGCCTTGCCTTGCCTAGGTAAAAAGGCAACAAGGAAGTCTGTTTGTGACAAAGGTCAGAACTCCTGTTATGAAGTACATTTTTGAGCTGCACTCTTGTCATAAATTGATCTATTACTTTTCCAAAATAATTTATAACACAAAAAAAGAAAAAATATCTATTTAGGAGCATTAGACCTTTCCAACGATGGTGAAGTAAACTTAGTGGACGGGTGACAGTTAATGGGTTAAATAATATATTTTTAGTTACACTTTTTTTAATGAGGTTGCATTTTAATAAATATTTACTTTAAATGTAATATTGAATAACACACTATTATACAGATATTATTATACAGCTTTACATGTGTTTCAATTTGTTAGTCAACACATTAAAATAAGTGTACTTATAAAACACAAATTCCCTATTTAATGTAAACAAAAAAAAATATATTTTTTTTAAATATTAGGCAGTAAAGGCCTTTCTTTAAGCTCACTTAAGTAGCCTTTTATTTAATTAATACTATATTATCTGCAAGTACAGTTGATTAAAAATATAATTTTAAGCTTTGAAATACACTACAAGTGCACATTTAATACAATTACGTGCACGTCTTTTTCACAAGGACTGACTCATGCAAAAAGTTGCTCTTCAAGGCTCTTCCAAACTGTAAATCGGGCCAAAAATCTAGGTTTGCCTAGATTTTTGCTCTGATTTACAGTCTGGATGAGCTGGCGCTAGTTGCTAAAAATCAGAGCCACTCTGCAGATTCGAGTTGACAGATTTTACAGAAAAGTTTTTCTGTAACCATTTACAAGTTCAGTGACTTTATGATGCTTAGCATTTTAAAATCTCTCAGATATTAAAAGCCATGTATTTTTAACTAGTCTTTAGTTAACAGCCAGATAATAGCCAGACAGACGCTAGAATATTCATTGACTCACCTTGAGGAAATCATGAGAGCTGTTAGCAAAGCCTGTGCCATTCCCAGAGTGAAGGAGAATGGATTCTTTCTCACAATCACAAAGTATATCAGTGGGAGGAATACCATGGAATGGATGGCTAGTCTGTGAAAAGAGAACGTTTTAAAACATAAGCTATTGTACATTTTCATAAGCAATGAACATTAGAATAGATTTTATAAAATTCTAACAAGCAATGTTTCAAAAGAACAAATTTAAATTATAAATATATATGTATACAGTGAGGTCAATAAGTATTTGATCACCCTGTGATTTTGCAAGTTCTCTTACTTAGAAATCATGGACGGGTCCACAATTTTTCAGCACAGGTGCATTTCCACTGTGAGAGACAGAATCTAAAAATAAAAATCCGGAAATAACATTGTATGATTTTTTAACGATTTCTTTGTGAATTACTGTGTCAAATAAGTCTTTGATCACTTGCTTATCAGCCAGATTTCTGACCCTCAAAGACCTGATATTTTGCTTTTAAATAGTCCAGCTACACTCTGCTCATGATTCTAAATTAGTAGCACCTGTTTGATGTCGTTAGCTGTCATAAAGACACCTGTGCACCCCACAGTCACCCAAAGTCTAAGTAGCATCATGGGCAAAACCAGAGAGCTGTCAAAAGACACAAGAGACAAAATTGTAGACCTTCACAAAGCTGGAAAGGGCTACGGGGCAACTGCCAAGCAGCTTGGTGAAAAAAGAACAACTGTTGGAGCAATTGTCAGAAAATGGAAGAGTCTAATGATGACCGTCAATGTCCCTCGGACTGGGGCCCCACGGAAGATCTCTCCTCGTGGGGTATCAGTGATGCTAAGAATGGTGAAGAATCAGCCCAGAACTACACGGGAAGAGAGCTGGGACCATCGGTTCCAAGGCTACTATCAGTAATACTCAGTAAGACGTCATGGTTTAAAATCTTGCATCGCACGGAAGGTTCCCCTGCTTAAGTCAGACCATGTCCAGGCTCGTTTGAAGTTTACCAGGGACCATATGGATGATCCAGAGGAGTCATGGGAGAAAGTCCTGTGGTCAGATTAGACCAAAGTTTTTGGCCTTAACTCCATTCACCGTGTTTGGAGGAAGAAGAATGATGAGTATCATCCCAATGATACCATACCTACAGTGAAGCATTGGGCTGGAAGCATCATGCTCTGGGGGTGTTTTTCTGCACCATGGACAGGACGACTGCACTGTATTAAGGAGAGGATGAACGGGGTCATGCATTGTGACATATTGGGCAAAAACATTAAAGATGGGTCGTGGCTGGGTCTTCCAACTAGGGATGTTAACCGATGACCGTTTGACCGGTGGTTGACCGTATCAACATTAACCGGTCAAAGTTGTCGGTAGTCGGTTAAAAAAAAAAAGTGCCGGTGCGTCTTTTACGCATTCTGAAGGTGCCTGTTTTATCCATTGGTTTTATCATGTTGCAGTCTATTAGGCCAGGGATTCCCAAACTTTTCAGCTCACGACCCCCAAAATAACCGTGCCAGTGACTCGTGACCCCCACTATCCTCGGAAGTGTTTAAAATATACAAACTTTGCGCGCAACGGCGCACATGGGCCAATAGGCCTATCCAAACATCTGCATGTCAACACAAAATAACACAACGGTCTAACAACTAGGGCTGGTCCGAATACCATTTTTTGAGCTTCGAAGCTTCGGTGGGAGGGGCTGAACATATTCTTCTCTCTAATAAAGGCAGGAATCTCTGTATGTCTTTCTGTTTGCATTTTTATTATGTCGAGAACAGTTCATCCAAACGATTTTTGCTGTGGACCCGAGGGAGTGCAGTGTTGCATTTTGGTGCAATATGGACACACCACACGTTCAGAATTAATAAATTGTAATAGAACATTGCTGGATGCGACGCGCCTCACGCAGGCAGAGCTTATACGCTTCATGAACGGACACCGCGCTAGTGATACAAAACACACATGTCTGTTAAGTGCAATACTTTTAATAAGGTAACGTTAGCCTAAAAAATTTTAACAAACAAATCACTCCCAAATCAGAAATTAGCACAGTAATTACTGGCACCGTGAAGGGTAGGCTATTTAAATAAAAGAAGAACGAAAAAAATGGCGCGGTGTTTATATATAAATAAATTATTCGTATCTAAATTATTTATAAATATATATATATATATATATATATATACATTATATATAACGTTTGTGTATATAAGCCTATATAAAATACACAGCCTATGTATATTATGTTGAAACCCAAAATAAATGAGGCCCAAACATTATTAACAAACGTGCGTGTTTATTTGAGCACTTCCGTCAGTGAACAATCAGCCTACAAAACGCTAAAATAAATCAAATAAATAATACATTTAAATATGAATCTAGCCTAAATAATAATGTTAAATCGGCTATTTAAGAAACATTCGTTGCAAACATTACTAAAACCTCGCCCGGACCTTCTCCGACAGCTCATCAGAATTACTGGCCCGAGTCCGACTGGAACCGGTCTGTTTTCTCTTTCTCTTCCCCACTGCACAGCTGCTGTTTTTAATAGCAAAGTGATTACATTTATTTACCTTTATTTAGGTTATAAAGTTAATTTAGACATATATTTGGAACACTTTTTATTTGTTAAATTTAAGTTTTTGTTTTTTAAAGTAACGACCAAGTCATCACGATTTCAATTAAAACCCATAGATATAAGCACGCTTTGCAGAACATGGAAGCGCCAGCCAGCGCTATGTGAAACTTCATTTTTGCTCATAAAGGTAAGACTAATATATCATCCGAAACTGTAAAAAAAATAATTTAAATAATTCAAATCGAAAACAAAACTCTTCCAAATCCAATAGCTATAGGCCTAATGCATATGCATAGGTATTAAAGCCGCGTCAATGAGCAAATGGCATCAGGATCAACTTCATCTTTGTGTCAAATACCAGTTTTTTAATAAATAATTCAAATATCTCCCTACCTTTTCCCCGACACATTCATGGTAATTATTTTTGCTGGGGCTTTGCGGTCAGCTTTATGCGTGCATTTAAAGCAGAGGCGCAGTTGTCATTATGACAGTCACAGCCCTAGTTTTGCTTAAACCATTTAAGTGGGCCCGACTGTACTTTATAAAGTCTCTCAAATATTACTCAATTTCTCTCTCTTTTTTTTTTTTTTTTTTTTTTTTTTGCTGTTTCTGTGTTAGTGGCGCGGCAGTCTGATCTTCTTCATTCATATTTAAGCGCAAATGAGAACCGTTTTGCGGGGGATGCAAGGTGTATGGAAAAAAAAAAACGAATATTGAATCTCAAAATTTAAAATCGAATGCCAACCCACCGAACGAATATTCGATTTGAATATTCTGGTCCAGTCCTACTAACAACCAATTTTTTAGATAGTAATTTACTCGTTTGTTTAATTTCAACAAAAATAATATCCTAGGGGATTTTTAAAAAGTGACGTGAGTGGCAGTGTGTGTGTGTGTGTGTGTGTGTGTGTGTGTGTGTGTGCGGGAGGCAGAGCGGCAGAGAGATGCGACAGAGTTGCGAAATTGCAGGCGCGGCTCGAAATGGCTGTTATTTCAAATAGCGTACCATATTTTAAACTAATCGGTTAACCGGTTTCAACCGGCTAATGAGGCTCGGTGGTCGGTCAAGAATTTTTTTAGTTTTCGCCATCCCTACTTCCAACCTGACAATGACCCAAAGCACACAGCCAGGAAAACCAAGGAGTGGCTCTGTAAGAAGCATATCACGGTTCTGGAGTGGTCTAGCCAGTCTCCAGACCTAAAAATCCAGTAGAAAATCTTTGGAGGGAGCTGAAACTCTGTGTTGCTCAGCGACAGCCCGAAACCTGACAGATCTAGAGAAGGTCTGTATGGAGGAGTGGGCCAAAATCCCTCCTGCAGTTTGTGCAAACCTGGTGAAGAACTACAGGAACCGTTTGACCTCTGTAACTGTTAACAAAGGCTTCTGTACCAAATATAAAAAAATTTTGACTCAAGTGATCAAATACTTATTTGACACAGTAATTCATGAATAAATTGTTTAAAAAATCATACAATGTGATTTCTGGATATTTTATTTTTAGATTCTGTCTCTCACAGTGGAAATACACCTGTGCTGAAAATTGTGGACCCGTCCATGATTTCTAAGTAAGAGAACTTGCAAAATCACAGGGTGATCAAATACTTATTGACCTCACTGTATATATGTATATATATATATATATATATATATATATATAGTAGTCAACTTTTGAAGTGGATCAAAAAGTTGATCAAGGTTGTCCTATTTTGGTTTAAGGACAACTTAATGAAAGGTATTGATGCACTTCAATTGTTGACTAGTATATATAATACTTTAGCTTGCTTTCTTTTTTATCAGTACTTGAATGTATGTAAATTTCATAAAAAGTAACATTTTGAACAAAAAACTGAGAAAATCACATTTTTGTTGAATTCAGATTAGTGATCAAAACAGATGCAGTAGATTTCTTCCATCAACACTTCCTGGGCCCGTATTCACAAAACATTTTATCTTAGCACTAAGAGTTCTCCTAAATAGCAGTAAAAGTTTTTAGTTTTTAAAACATTTCTAGCAAGCTGCAGCACAAATTTAGCACGCTGCTAGCATGTTTTAGCACATTGATACCATGATTAGCATGTTGCTACCATGAATTAGTACATTGATAGTCTTAGACTAGTTGCTAGGCTTGGCTGAATCGATTTAGCAAGCTGTAGCACACTTTAGCATGTTGCTAGTACATTGAGAGTCTTAGGCTAGTTGCTAGGCTTGGATAGATAGATAGATAGATAGATTAGAAATATTGGAGTGGAAGCTTTCTCAAGCCAACATAAATATATATAGATCTCTCCTTGAAAGAGACTGTGGTTGAAAGCATCCAGTATTTGTATCAAGGTCACTTGGATTTATATCCTAGTCTCTAGTATTTTTTCAGTTTGACTCAGCAGTGTGCATCTTCTCTCGCTTCATTCCACATGAGTGCAGATGGCATTTAATGGCAGCTATAGAATCTCCTGACTGATGTCCGGTCGCCTATATCGCTCAAATTAGTGGAGATTTGGAGTTTATGAAATGTATAATAAGCACATCTGCAGCTAGAGCAGTTTTAACGTCTGTGGCTGTTATCTGTGTGTGAACAGAGGCAAATATAAACGGCCTGACAGTAAATCTGCTGCTCTGCTAATCAACAAGAGAACATTAGAAAAGCGTCTTCACCCGCTGAGCACCGTCACCATGTACATGCCCATCTTCCTGAAGATTTCCCAGTCGTCCACCTCGATGATCTTGGCAGCGATTAGGAACAAGATGCCGATGGGCATGTAACTGACAGAGAAAATTCATTAAGTATCATTACATTTATAATCAGTATTACTCATAGAAACATATTTATAGGCTAATGTATTATCCTGCATGTTTTTCAACTGCATAACTGTAAAAAAAAAGCATAGATGTTGACTTTTTTAAGAAAATGAGTGGTGCTTGCTATGAGTGGTTGCTAGGTTGTATCTATGTAGTTTCTAAGGTTTTTTGAAATGGTTGCCAAGGAACTGCTATTTGATTTCTAAGATGTTGCTATGTGGCTTCTAGAGTATTCTGAATGGTTGCTATGTGGTTTCTAGAGCATTTTCAGTAGTTGCTATGTGATTTTTAGGGAATTCTGGCCAGGGAGTCCTAGGTGGTTGCTATGTGGTCTCCAGGGTGTTGCTAAATGGTTGTGATACTGTTTCTAGGGCAAACAGAGTGGTTGCTAGATGGTGGTTTTGGGGTTTTAAACGTATTCCAAATGGTTGCTAAGGAATTATGTGGTTTTTAGGCTTTTCTGGGTTGTTGCTGTGCAGTTTCTAAGGTATTCTGACTGGTTACTAGACAGTTACTGTTTCTAATGTAGTCTGAATGGTTGAAAAATAATTGTGTGGTTTGCTATGTGGTTTTTAGCTTATTCTCAGAGGTTGTTGGGGTGTTCTGGGGTTTTACTAGGTGCTTTCTAGCGTATTTTGGGGGGTTGATATATGATTTCTAGGGTATACCTGGTAGCTAGGAAGTTCCAGTTGGTTCCTATGTGGTTTCTAGTGTATTCTGGGATGTTGCTGGGGTGTTACTAGATGGTTCTGAGGGTTTTCTGGGTGGCTGCTAGGTAGCTGTTAATATGTGGTTTCTAGGGTGTTTTTGGTGGTTGCTAAGGAGTTGCCATGTGGTTGCTATAGAGTTTTAAGGTGGTTGCTGTGTAGTTTTTACCATATTTCGTAGGTTGCTGAGGTGTCCTTAGGTGTTACTAAATGGTTTTGAGGGTTTTCTGGGTGGTTGCTTGGTAGCTTTTATTATGTGGTTTCCAGGGTGTTTTGGGTGGTTGCTAGGAGTTGTTATGTGGTTGCTATGGAGTTGCTATGTGGTAGCTATGTTGTTTTTAGTGTATTCTTGGAGGTTGCTGGGGTGTTTCTAGAAGATTTTGAGGGTTTTCTAGGTTGTTGCTAGGTAGCTGTTATAATGTGGTTTCTAGAGTGTTTTGGGTGGTTGCTAGGGAGTTACAATGTGGTTTCTATGCTGTTTTGGGTGGTTGCTAGGGAGTTGCAATGTGGTTTCTAGGCTGTTTGGGTGGTTGCTAGGGAGTTGTCCTGTGGTTGCTAGGGTGTTCTGGATGTTTTCTTACTGACTTAAACCAACAGAGCTGATTCTCGAGTGTGAGTATGAGCAATAACAGTGATTCTTGCCTGTAATGTGTCAGAACTAACCACATAATTATCTGAACGATTCTCATGGTGGCCTCATTCAGAGCATCGAAGAACTCAAGCAGGATTCTGCCCCTTTCCCCCATCTTGCCGATGACCAGGCCGAAAGTCACACAGAACACGATCAGACCAAGAACATTAATGCCATCTGAATATGAGCCCACGATCTTGTAGTCTTTGGTCAAATTCTACAAAATAACAAAGCCAAAAATCAATACACACATTATCCATATTTACCATGCGTTTACCATATTTACCATTCATCTTTCTCTCACCTGTGCAACTGTTGAAATAATGGTGGTGAGCGGAGGGAATGTAGTCGTATTACTTGTGCTAATGCTGGTTTTCGATGGTTCAATCTCTTTGCGCTGCGTCTTATACTAAAACACAGATGATGCTAATTAAAACACAATATTTTATTTGCATGACTTATTGTAAGTTCAAACATATTATATTTTACCTGTTGAAAACAGGCTTGCACAAGATTTTCAGGAAACATATTCCTAAGAAGAAATTAGATTTTTTAAGTGCTTGATACAGATTCATAGTCATATTATAGGTAGCACTTTAGTTTAGAGACCAATTCTCACAATAAACTAGATGCTTACTATCATGCATATTACTAGCATTTGGGCTGTGTCACAGTTCTGTCAGTTCATGTCATTGGTTTCTCCCGTTGTCTCCCCGTTGATCTGTGTACTTTGGTTTAACCCTCGTTAGCGTCATCACCGTCACCTGTGTTTAATCAGTATCACCCTTTATAAGTCTGTCTTTGAGTTCATTTCCCTGTCGGTCCTTAATGTTATCACAACGTGTGTGGAAGTTCTCTGTGTTCCTGCCTGTTTCATCTTGAAGATTTATATTAAATATATTGTTTGTTTTGTATCTCGTCTCACGTCTCGTTCGTCCAGCACACAACCGTAACAGGCTGTTTATCAGTACTTATAAAGCACTCTAGGTTAAGGTCACACAACCCTACCCAATACCAAGACATAACTACTACAACTACCTAACTAAATTTTAATAAGCATCAAATTAGTTTATTAAGGCAATATTCATAGTAATAGTGAGAATTGGTTCCCATATACAGTGGCCCAAAAAATATTTGGACACACAAAGCCATACCTAAAACGTTGCACAAATTTGTTATTTACTGCACTGAACATCATACATTTTTAATTATTTCTTTAAAGGTACAGTATGTAATATTGACAGCTATCTGTGCGGGTTGCCAGATTGAGGATGCACAACAGACGACGAGCCTTACACACTGTTAGTTGATATATCTGCATTTTAATATGCCTCTGGTCATAGAGGTTTTTAAATGAATGACAAGGTTTTTTGGGTAGGGTCTGCAATCTCTGACCCAGTTGGTTTGCTGGCTTCCATGGCTGCAATACGCTGTGTTTTCCACCAACTGGCAACCCAGGGTGTTGAAATCCAATTGGGTAAATTGGCAGTGGGCGGAGTCACACAGATCAAAACAAAAACAGACATTCTGACACAGAACGCACCTTTCAAAGTGAAATAACTGGCTGTACTATTGTTTTTCATTACATACAGCACCTTTAAGTGTTCATATATTTTGGCCACACTGTACATCATCAACAAGGTATGTGATTTTTACCTAATAAGGTCCAGCAGGGTGTCAACAGTGGTTACATTTGGAGTGCTTCCTGCTCTCTCGATACTATCAGCACTCTGAGAGCCCCCAGGTTTAATTGTCGTCACAAGAACAATTCCTTTTGAGCACAACATCATTGTTAAACAATCACAATGAATGTCTTTAAAGTTTATTGATGTGATGTTTACATGACTCACCAAGAATGACAGCAATGATGGTAGTGGAGAGGTAATAAACCACGGCACGAAGACCGATCCTGCCCGACACTTCAGAGTCCAGTGCTGCCACTCCTTCACAAACAAGACCAGAAGATAATACAGTATCCTTCCAAAAGTTCGGAAGTTCTTGAGACATAATAAATCCTTATCTTTTTGCAATGATTTGCAGTGATAAGGGACAACACAAAGTTTGAAAACATTAAAATAATGAATTCAGAATTTAGAAAAATACTACAGCTATTTACAAATTATCTCTAAACTGTTCTGATTGGTCTGTTGCATACTAAGCTTAACTGATCATTTTAATCCAGCAATCCAGTATTGCATCTGCAAAGGGGGCATGTATGACTGTGATTTGTATATATTGCCATTATTACAGTATGTAATAAAAATAAATCATTAATAAATTATTGTTGATCTTCAGCAATGACTGTAAGAACTCTACTGCCTTTATTCCAAGAAATGACAAGTTTATTGTCCAAAACACAAAGTAATGTGGTCCAACCTTAGACACAAAGTGCATTTCTTCTTTTGGGATGGCACTGTGTATTGTACAATAAAATATTTGACTATCTACCTTTTTTTCTGTGAGATCTATAATTAAATTGAATTTAATTTAATTGAATTTAATTTGTCTGGCTTCCAGTGTCAAAATAGCTTGTTTTGCTGTTATATTGCAAACTGGTGTATCTTACCATATTATGTTAATGTATTATCTTAATTATGAACACACTGGTTTGCAGCGCAAACACTTTTACTGTTTACTGCACTTTGTAAATCGTATTATGTAATATTATGTGGCATTTTTTGTATTTTAACTAATTATAAAATGTTAGGTTTAAATATGAGGCATTATTTAATGAAAATATGTGCAAAAAACTAATTTTGAGAAAACAGCCTTTAAAAATATGTATTGTAACTGAAATCTATTGAAATTCTTTATTTGTACCAACAAGCATCTCTGAACCACAATCTGTAAGTATGATTAATATGTTATGTGTACATTTTCAATTGAGTGTGAAAATCAATTTTTTTGTGCTAATATTTGATGTATACCCAGTGCAGCTTTTATTATATTATGATCTTACTGAAATAGTTCTGATAATTCGCAGTGAACCCACTATTTCCTAAGAATGTGTCGATCAACATAGACTGTCATTGCTTAATAATAAAGAATATAACTTAGACATATTTTGTGTTGTTTCATCAACATTATAGTTTTTTTATGTTTACAGTTTAGCAGCTAAACTTTAGCTATGGGCGCAATTTGCTTGCATAAGTTTTTACTTTCATTAATAAGTCATTATTTTAAGAATGGATTGGAGCGCTATTACTGTTTTATGTAAAGGTGCATCAGGGTTGCCAGGTTTTCACAAAAACACACCCAATTGCTACTTAAAACATTTCAAAGAGGGTGAGTACATTATCTGTAATTTTCTGTTCTGAAAGTGAACTACTCCATTAATAGAAAAATAACATCACACAAGGACAAGCGCAAAAAAACTGTAAAACACCCCAAATGCTTTGTTTTATAACACCAAAAAAATCATATATCTCATATCTGACACAGACCACTTTATTACCTTCATAAAGTGGCTGGCTTTATAAGCTAACATGCCTAAAAGTGTTTGTAAATACGAGGACATGGCAACACTGCAAGACAGCGCTCTCTAAAGCAGCCTCCTGAACATAAACAAAACACAGGTCTATCAGCGATTGTTTAGTTAAAATCACCAGACAAAAATAGTCTTTAGCCAAAAAATGGCAGATACCAAATGGCTAAATTCTTATTAACTCCCCCAAGATGGCAAAATGTTTCAATGGGTACAAATGCGGGAGTAACTGCTGCTGACACATGGTACAATTTAAGAGGCTCACTCCCGCATTTAAATGTAGTTTTTACTCCTGAAACTTGCAGTGTATTCGTGGCCTATGTTTAAAGGGGTCATCGGATGCCCTTTCCACAAGTTCATATGATTCTTTATGGTCTTAATGAAAAGTTTATAATATACTGTGGTTAAAAATTCGTAATCGTAGTGTAAAAAACAGCCTTTTACTTTGTCAAAATCAGCTCTGCAAAATATCAGCTCATTTTATTGTATGGTCCCTTTAAATGCAAATGAGCTCTGCTTGCTCCACCCCTCTCTGATGTGGGATTATGAGCCGTAATGTTTACTTTAGATGCATATAGCCACGTTTAGCGGCCAAACTTGCCAACAAGCACATTATTAAGAAAGGCCGTTTGCAAAGATGCATTAAAAACCCTTATACTCACTTCTGCTGTGGGTGAAGCTGCATCAGGAACGATTTGCACAAACTAGATGCATATGTAGATCGGGATCAGCGGTTGCCCTTTTAAAAAGGAGACGCGGTGAGGGCGGGTCTACGGTATAGCACTCATGTCAATCAACTATCGTGGGAGTGGCTTTTGTCTGTGTTTTGTCGCCAAGCGGCAACCTCCCACTCTCTCTGTTGAATCCAACACGGAAGTGACTTAAACTGCAATTCATCGACTGGCCGCTACAGACTGGCTGCAGAAGAGAGTCAATCCTATTGTCTCCCCATGTTAAAATGCCCAACTTTACAGCAGAAAAAAGTATGTTTACAGCCTGGTACAAAAAGCTAGTTTTGCCCTTAATATCAACGGTGAGGGGGGTGAATTTTTTATAACTCATCCGTTTAAAGTCCCCCTGAAATCAAAATTAAAGTTTTTTGGCTTTTAGTAGGAATATATTAGCCTTAAGCCCGGGACACACCAACCTGACGACAACCAACTCGCTGGGTGATGTTTTTGTTTCAGTTAAAAGTACGTCACCACATAGAATAACGCTGCGTGTTTCAAGGCACTTCAGTGAACCTTTAATTTATATTAAGCCGTAAAGTTCTGCGTAATTAAGGGCGTGGCCACTTGAGTGACAGGGGGATTGCCGCTGCTGTCACCACTGTCGTGCTCGGTAGGCATGGTTTCAGCACCCAGCTCCACCCACTTCCCGCCTCTTTGCCCATTTTCGATTATCCGGGAGTGACGCACGATGACGCGATTCCAAGATGGCGACGGCCGAAGCCCACCCACTATAGGCTTCAAAATCGTTCTTCAGAAACCTACGGATGATATCACGGACACTACGTCCATATTTTTTGCAGTCTATGGTTGTCGCACCGACAGGAAGCTAAGAATGACCTGATTTTAAAAAGGGGATATTACTTTTAAAGATTAAAAAAATACCACTGGGTGGATTTATATCATTATAGGGTGGTTGTGTACACAAACTGCCAACACACATTAATGTTCAAACAACATGGAAAAGTGAGTTTTGTATCCGATGGCCCCTTTAATTGTATATTCTGAGAAAATTAGAAAATGTTTTCTGATCTTAGAAGCATTTGCACTTGTTGAAGGGGATTCTAACAAAATATTAAGACACATAAAAACCTTTATAACTTGCTCTTTAGGTTGTAGTTTTAACCATAATATCCATGCTGGCTGACATGTTTGGATAATCATAAAAGGGTATTTTTGATGAGTATTTCAAATTATAAAATTTTTTTTTTTCATTATAGCTAGTAGTGGGTGATTCTGCCATTCTGTGTGATTGAAAAAAGTCTGGCAGAGCAGCCATTAATCTTTTACAGCCAGACCCTCATCCCTGAAGGTGGCCCTGGACACTGCTAACATAAGGGCAACATTTACAACCTCTGGATTTTCATAGCGAGTCATAAATGGAGATACTCTGATGGGCTGAGGAGAGAAGGATACCTGTTATCATGCTGGAGATGATGAGAGGCAGGATGACCAGCTTTAGCATTCTCATCAGGATATCTCCTGGAAAGCCAAAGTACTGCTTGTCCAGTTTAGACAGAGAGGTGTAGTCCCGCACCAGCACTCCCAGCCCGATCCCTGCAGACAGAAAGACAGAAAGCACGTCAAACTGACTGTAAATGTGAAGCTCTCAGTTGCGCCTAATCGACACGAAGCCTGAAACAAGCCAGACTGAATGTACAGAGCTAAATAATCCAATAATATCTCAAGATCAACTTCATATGATTATACTGTCTGAACACAAATACAAAGAGTTGTCCCTGATCTTTAGAGAGATTTCCAATCTCACTGACATTTCGAAAGGATGCTAACAATAATGCCGAGCTGTAAATGCTTTGTGATGTTCAGGCCAAAAATAACATCCCTGTATTTGTTGTCCTTACATCAGACACCCAACACAAGATTTAATTATCTGCAGCTGTTAAACTGATACATATATTTCAGAAAATGTGTCATTTTGAGTGTTGGATTCATTCTTCTATGATGATGGATATTGATATAGTCAGATATAGCGTATATCAAATAAACTAAAAAGCTTTCCAATACACTTAATGAATTCTGTTTGACTGCACTGCAGATACAGCAAATAATATTTATGTCTGTTTTCAACCTCCTTCTACAACGTTAGGCGTAATTTACCAAACGTTTCAACAAAAATCCAATTATATGTGTGCTAATGTGCAGTTGTCATTATTGTCATTGTTATTCCTTATAAAAAATAACTTTTAATGTGCATTTTTTAAATGATATTTTTTAAATAACATAAAAAATAAATAAAAAAATAAATATATATATATATATATATATATATATATTTTTTTTTTTTTTTTTTTTTTAATAAAAATTATAAAATAAAAGGCCACTTTCATGACTAAATACACACTTAAGTACACTTTTAAAAACTGAGCTTCACAACGATGTCAAATTAAAAGTTTTACTTTGGAGTACATTTTAAATCATTGTTTTAATCTGTGATGTTTTACAGACGTACACTTATTTTTATGCATTGACTTACATACAAAAGCACATGTAAAGTACTTTAAAAAGGTAGTTTTTCATTTTAATTGTGTTAGTCAATATCATATTTAAAGTTAATATTTTTACATTTACTAAATTGCAGTTATTTTTATCCCTTCTCAAAAATAACTTGTGTACATTTTTTAATTAAAAAAAAAAAAAAAAAATATATATATATATATATATATATATATATATATATATATATATATATAATTTTATTATATTTTTTCATACAAATTATACAATAAAAGGCTACTTAAGTGTATACTTTCATAACTAAATACACACTTAAGTACACTTTTAAAACTGAACTTCATAACAATGTCAAAATAAAAGTTTTTCTTTAAAGCACATTTTAAATCATTGTTTTAATAATCTTCTGCCATGTTTTAAAGTACACTTATTTTGATGCATTGACTAACATACCAAAGCACTTAAAGTAGATGTAAATTACTAAAATTACTTGTAAATTACAAGTAAAATACTTGATTATAATTTTAATTGTGTATTATTTAATATTACATTTAGAGTTTTTTTTAATTTTATTTACTAAATTGCAACTATGTTCAAAGACAATAAGTAATTATAAAATTATATATATAAATGTCCTGCTTAAGTGACACCCTAAAAAACAGTTGCGCTAATTAATTTAACTGAAATTAACATGCAATTATGTGTCTGAAAGCATACACTTAGCTCACTTATATTCTTTTTTTTATGTGTACATGTTTTAAATTATATCTTTTTTTAAAACCTAAAAATCATATACAGTATATAGTGTACACTTTTATGACTAAGTACACTTTTAAAAACTGAACTTCATAACAATGTCAAATAAAATTTTTACTTTAGAGTACATTTTAAATCATTGTTTTAATAATCTTCGGTCATGTTTTAAAGAAGTACACTTATTTTTACGCATTGACTAACTGTACTTGTTTATCATTTTAAGTGTGTTAGTCAATATCATATTTAAAGTTAACATTTGTACATTTACTAAATTGCAACTTTAACATTACAAATGTTCAAAGACTATAAAAGTAATTATAAAATTATATATAAAAGCCCTACTTAAGTGACACCCTGAAAAGCCTCCTAAAATTCAGATTAATTGCATTTAATGTAAGCGAAAACTTCATTTAATTGAAGTTAACGTGTAATTATGTGTCAGAAAACATTACATTTAGTTTACATGTATTTTTTTTTTATTCCAAAGCATGTTATTTTCATAATATGTCTGCTAAAATGCACTTCGTTTTCATATTGGATGGCTTCACAACTAAAAATGCAATGCTGATCCAACCTAAACCCAGGTGAGCACAAATGCCACAATCGATTACAAAAGACTTTGTTGTACTGAAACATATCTTTATTACATTTTAGCATTATGATGATATGATGCAACTGAAAGAGTTATTTGCTTGCCCTTCTTTTTGTTTTATTGTAGGTGACTGCACAAGCTTACGTAACTGTATTTTATATATTGTAAAAGTATATTAGTTTTATATGAAAACAGTCCATGCCATCACTACAGTCAAGACTCTTCTCATTGCCTTGTCAGTACATATAGTGTATAATCTATGACCTCTGCTTAACTGCCTCAACGATCAGCTCAGAAATGCCTAATAGGGCAATAGTGAGATTTTATTAGACAGCCTATATAAGTTCTGAGCATTTTGCCAAGCATTAAACCATTAATGTTGTGATGACTAAGCCTTTGCGAACTGGCCGGTTTGTGGCAACGCAAATACTCATTTATGATTACTTACAGTTGAGTATATACCATGCTTTTATTTTCAAGAATTCTATTAAGAAATGGTTGTCATAAAGACTTTTTTGTTCACTTCTGCACAAACAATGTAGAAGAGAGTTGGCATTCGGGTGAAGTTGTCTAAGTTACTGTAAGGTTATATATTTTAATTACACAAATGGCTTGTTAGAACGGTTTTAAATTTGAATAATAATGAATACAGGCCTCAAAAATGGCTGATGAGCAAACAAATGCACATAATTACTGTAAATCACACTGGCATACATTACGACAAGGTTCAACTACGTCATGAGGACATACAGTTGAGGTCAAAAGTTTACAGTACATACACCTTTCAGAATCTGCAAAATGTTAGTTATTTTGAAATAAATGCATGCTATTTTTTATTTACTACTGATCTGAATAAAATATTTCACATAAAGGATGTTTACATATAGTCCACATGAGAAAATTATAGTTGAATTTATTGAAGGACCCTGTTTTAAAGTTTATATACACTTGATTCTTAATACTGTGTTGTTACCTGAATGATCCACAGCTGTGTTTTTTTGTTTAGTGATATTTGTTTGTGAGTCCCTTGTTTGTCCTGAACAGTTAAACTGCCTGCTGTTCTTCAGAAAAGTCCTTTAGGTCCCACAAATTCTTTGGTTTTTCAGCATTTTTGTGTATTTGAACCCTTTCCAGCAATGACTGTATGATTTTGAGATCCATCTTGTTTCACTGAGGACAAC
Source organism: Garra rufa (assembly GCF_049309525.1). NCBI lineage: Eukaryota > Metazoa > Chordata > Actinopteri > Cypriniformes > Cyprinidae > Garra > Garra rufa. Next base: position 6,603,990 of record NC_133363.1, on the reverse strand, counting down.
TGAGGGACTCATATGCAACTATTACAGGAAGTTCAAACACTCACTGATGCTCCAGAAAAGAAAAAACATGCATTAAGTGTCGGGGTGAGTCTTTTGAACAGAATGAAGATGTGTACATTTTTCTTATTTTGCCTAAATATCATGTTTTGTTTTTCATCTTAATGCATATTTTTTCCCATCTAGAGCATCAATGAGCATTTGAACCTTCTGTAATAGTTAAATATGAGTCCCTCAGTTGTCCTCAGTGTGAAAAGATGGATCTCAAAATCATACAGTCATTGTTGGAAAGAGTTCAAATACACAGAAATGCTAAAAAAAAAAAAAAGGAAAAAAAAAAGAATTTGTGGGACCTGAAGTATTTTTCTGAAGAACAGCAGGCAGTTTAACTGTTCAGGACAAAGACAAAGACTCATGTACAACTATCACTAAAAAAACGACAACAACAACAACAACACAGCTGTCGATCATTCAGGTAACAACACAGTATTAAGAATCAAGCGTATGTAAACTTTTGAACAGGGTCGTTTTTATAAATTCAACTGTTATTTTCTCTTTTGGACTTTATGTAAACGTCTTTTTGTGAAATATCCTTTTCAGGTCAGTTCTAAATAAAAAATAACATGCTTTTTTTATGATCCCTCTTGTTTTGCTCAAATAATTCACATTTTGCTGATTCTGCAAGGTGTATGTAAACGTCTGACTTCCGTATTTTAACAGAAAGGTTCTCACATCTGTTCTGTATAGTAATTTATTATATATTTATTATTACATATTTGGTTAAAACTGATTTGGGCTGTTTTCTCTTGTAAACGGCACTTGATGTGTGCATATTTCTCTCCTGATTCAGACCAGACGACTTCTGATCTTCTTCACTGGAGAAAGCAACATTATGGATATGAGACGCATATCATATTTTTAGCCAGAAGCAACAGTTTGAAGTTAAAAATGATGGATTTTTTTCCTACAAGTGCACAAGATATTAACTGATGGACTGAAGTCATACTTGTGGATTATTTTATGTTTTTATCAGCAGTTTGGACTTTAATTCTGACGGCACCCATTCACTGCAGAGGATCCATTAGTGAGCAAGTGATGTAATGCTAAATTTTTCCAAATGTGTTTTGAAATAAATTCTCAGGAAATACTCATTTTTGTTCAAACTATTTAAGATTTCAAGATCAAAATATATCCAACAAACGGTCTTTATTCCAAATAAGCAACTATAAACATATTCAATTAGCTTTTAGAAATTTAAACAGACTCTAAAACAGCAGCGTCACTGGAGTAAAGTGTGACAACTAGCCCCAATCTCTCAATACTATTTGTCATTGCTTGTGTGAGATGAAACACGGACAGATTTTACTGTGTCACACTCAAAGTCTGGTCACGTTTCTCTGTGGCAGTAGTAAAATATCTAGACAGACAGACACACAAATCAATGCCTTCATTCTTCATTCACCCATCAACACACCTGCAGATATGTGCAGCTCAATGCAACAAACATAAACACAGTAATTGCCCTCATTGTCAATCCAGACATTGAATGCTATTATAATAACGGCGTTGTAGATTCATAACACCATCCACAGACAAAGAATTACCGCTGATGTTAATAAAAACAACAGCAATGGATACATAATTAACGGCGTGAGACGTGAACGAGCACGACAATGAAGAGAGAGATGCGGAGAAATGTGGACGGAGCATGAACGCGCTCCAGCCCGTCTTACCCAGGATCACCGAGGTGATGGTTGCAATGAGAATCCAGTTCCTCTTCAACAAGCCCTTCACATCCCTGCCTCTCCGCTCTTTCTTCCCCAGCATATCCATGACAAACAGGCACACTGTAATGGGCTATTGTGGAAACGCGAATGAATATGGCTGTGCGCGCGACCGTCCTTTTCGGCGTTTCAGTCGCGAATAATGTGAGGCAGCAGCAGCAGCAGGTTTGCCGTGAAGCTGCTGTTGGGAGGGGTGATGTGATCTGCTGCTGCTTCTCTGTCTGTGCCAGAGTCACTTGGCTCTCTTGATAACCTTTGCTCGCTCGTTTATTGTAGTTTAACCTGTGATTTTCCGTCTATAACGAAGATATAAACTAATAGAAAATTTTATGGAAAGCACATCAAATCCCTGACTTGACGCTCTTGCTGATGTTGCTAAGCCACGTAATCTATATTGTTATATTAAAACATAAACATCGATTTCTTTGTCTCAATAGTTAAACTTTAAAATTCTTGCCTTATTATTAAATGTAGGTACTGTTTGGTCAGATTAACAATTAACACTCAGATTAACACACAGTTTAAGAGGAAAGCACGTTCACACATTTGCTTTCCTAAATACCTTCTTGGCAATAATTGCCTTTTCTGTGACTTTTAGTCTATTAGTGTCGCAGTGATGGTGCAGGCCTGCCCTACAACTCGTATTTAAAGGGGTCATCGGATGCAAAACTCACTTTTACATGTTGTTTGAACATTAATGTGTGTTGGCACTTGGCAGTTTGTGTACACAACCACCCTACAATGATAAAAATCCACTTTAATATCACAGTAATATCCCCTTTTTAAAATCAGTTCATTTCCAGCTTCTTGTTGGTGTGACGACACACAGACAGAGGCCGCTTCCACGATAGTAGATTGACATGAGCGACTTACCTCAGACCCGCCCAGGGGCGCCGCTAAGGGGGGGGAAGTTAGGACAATTCTAAGGGCCCATGCCCTTTAGGGGCCCCCAGAGATCTGCTTTGGTGTGGCAGGGGGGGCCCAACCTCATATTTTGTCATAGGGCCCAAAATTGCGAGCGCCGCCCCTGGACCCGCCCTCACCGAGCTGAAACAGTCCGACTCTGATCACCATTGTGTCGACAAGACAATACTGCACTGTAAAAAATGACAGTGAATTTAACGGTAAAAAACTGTAAAAATGCTACGGTAAAAACCTGTGAAATGGTTAACGGTAAGTTCCCCTTCTATATACGGTGAAAAACTGTGTTGGACATTGCATTTAATTTTACGGTAGTATACCGTTTTTGGAAGTGAAAAAGAAACGTAACATTTACAGTGAATTGAAATTGATATTCCCAGAATTCCCTGTATTTCATTTTTTTATTTGATGTTTTTTTTTTTTTTTGATATAACTTCATCTTAATTTTTTTTCTTGGCGGTTTTGTACATTAGTGTTTTATGTTACATCTAATGTTGTCAAATTAATGTTTTTTGCATTATTTAAGTTTTATGTGTTTTACCATGATGGTGTTTAGTGTTTGTGTGAATGACACTGTGCACCTTCTATATATGTTGTCATTTAAAACCTCTGTGCGATGGGCTTTGGTTCATCATGTGATGTTGTCATCACCACCTGCTTTTGGTGGTTATCATTGTATTACAAAGGTACAAAACAGATTTCAGTTCTTCAAAAAGTTGGTACATTACCATTATATGAGTTACGGTTTTTAGTATGAAATTACGGTATTTACCTGTAAATTTAAGTGAAAACCTTAAAATGTAAAACATTGCTACCATATTTTTTACGGTAAAATTCTGGCAACCACAGCTGCCAGTTTTTTACCGGAATTTTTTTACAGTGTGTCTCTGACTGAGCGATTGAGGTGTTCTATTGTTGGATATAATAATGAACATAGCAGTCGTCATTTACTCTAAACATCTGAGCTGCTTAAAGGGAAACTTTCGCCAAAATGCAATCTGGGGTGTTTTTTGGATTGTAAACGAGTCAAACTTTCATCTAAAAGCATAATTACGACGAAAGAGCCACTTTTAAGATTGACCGTGATTTCGTTTTCTGGTCAAATGGCCGGTTAATGGGAGTGCTAGGGGCACTACTTTGAGCGCATCAAAATCGATATTTTTACAACACTAAGAAGGCTTGACACACCATGACACTTTGCTCGAAGTATCGCCTGGGTCTCTACACATGAACTCCAGCATTGAGAACATTGTTTGTGTACACAGAGTTTACTAAAAAGAAAGGTTTTGAACAACTCACTTTCACTGTTTGGGTTTCCGCTCGCAACCATCTTGCCAGTCAAGAAGTGTCGATCTCCGAATGCGAATGAATGGACTCCATAGGACGAAATGTCATGAAGTTTTAATTCCAATGAAAAAAGCATGATCACTTAGCAATATCTATATATAATAATAATAATATTAGTAATAATACAAAACAACGGGTTTCATTCAATACACCAGTCTAAATAGTAATCGTAGCTGTTTCTCAATCTATGACGTAACTTCGCGTGAAACTTGTCGCCGGAAATCCCCCTTGGTTGAATGCAGGAGCTTTGCATGCGACTTGCAAGAGACATTCATCACTGGCAAGATGGTTCGTTTTTGTGCTTTTCCCGGGTGTGAGAAGAAGATGAAAAGGAATATTTTCGCCGACTGCCGTTCCGGTGCACAAGGAATATACTGAATCTGTGGCTACTTGCTTTGCAAATTGACATCAACACGCTGACCGAGATGCCAAGACTGAAGGACTACAGAGTTTGTAGTGACCACTTTGACCGTGATGACTTCAGAGTGCCTACAACAGAAGGAACACCAAAGAAATCGTTTTGAAGGCAAATGTTATTCCAAAAGCTCTAGGCCTACAAGTGGCTGCAGAAAGAGTGGAGGTAATGCACTTTTGATTATATTGTACCGAAATGTCTTCGCTGTTCAGCTTTGTCTTCACTCAGGTGAGGTCACCGATAGCCTACTGTCTTCCGGCAACAACTATCCACGCGAGATCATACATGCCTTTTCCGGCTTTTGATTTTAGTACTGTTTCTTATATGAGGCTCTTTTTACAACTAGAAGGTTAATATTGTTTTTCACTTGCGACAAAACAACGAATTAGTCGTGCATTTATATGGAAATATGCTTTAGGAGCTATCCATCTTTACTCTCCTCACTATTACGTCACATTCGGAGATCGACACTTCTTGACTGGCAAGACGGCTGCGAGCGGAAACCCAAACAGTGAAAGTGAGTTCTTTTTAGTAAACTCTGTGTACACAAACAGTGTTCTCAATGCTGGAGTTCATGTGTAGAGACCCAGGCGATACTTCTAGCAAAGTGTCATGGTGTGTCGAGCCTTCTTAGTGTTGTAAAAATATCGATTTTGATGCGCTCAAAGTAGTGCCCCTAGTACTCCCATTCACCGGCCATTTGACCAGAAAACGAAATCACGGTCAATCTTAAAAGTGGCTCTTTCGTTGTAATTATGCTTTTAGATAAAAGTTTGACTCGTTTACAATCCAAAAAACACCCCAGATTGCATTTTGGCGAAAGTTTCCCTTTAAGAGGCAGAGGATAACGTTACTTTTGTTTTTAAAAATGAAAGCGCCGATCCCGAATGTGTCTACACTGTAAAAAGTTTTCACCAGTTTCAACTTAAAAACTTAAGTTTAGCAGCTGCCTTAAAATTTTAAGTTAAGTCAACTTAAGTCATTACAACTCACAAGATAAATCAACTAATTTTTATTGTAATAAATTAAAATGACTTGTAGTTTTAAGCTGATTTAACTTAAAATTTTAAGGCAGCTGTCACGAGCCGGGTTTGACTCTCGTCATCTAGCCTTTTCTATCTATGTCATCTATCTCTCTCACTCTCTCTCTCTCTCTTCCCCAGCTGTCTGCTATCGCAATCTGGGTTCGCGCTGATTGCTTCGGCACCTGATCCCCACTATGCCCTGATTACCCTCTCTATTTCTACCTGTTTGTTTCTGGGCTTTACTGCCAGATTATTGCTCTTTATGTCTAGATGCTGTTCTCCGTAAACCTCTTCCCAGTGTATGTCTCTGTCGAGTCGAGACAAGTCGAGTCCAGTCCAGTCAAATCTAGTGCTATCGTGTTTATTGTCCGAACCTGTCGTTTACCAAGTAACTGTCTGGAATCTTCTGTGTCTGCCCAGTCTTCCTGTTTTGCGACTAACCCGTCCCTGGACGCTCACTGCTGGTTCACCCGTACCTGCTGAGGAATTCCTCCATGCCGCGCTTTTCAGTGACTCTCAGTTCAAGTTATTCCAGCTACGTTTTTTCCCTGTCTGCGCTACAACTGGATGTGGACGGCAGACAGCCTGAGTTAATATTTTGTCGTTGCAAGAACTAATAAAGACTTTGTTTGTTTTTCCCCGGCCTTCGCCTCTGGGTCCTTTTCTCATCCCGTAACAGCTAAACTTAATAATGTGCTTGTTGGCAAGTTTTGCCGTTAAACACAGCTAAATGTGGCTAAAGTAAACATCACAGCTCATAATCCCACAGCAGAGAGGGGCGGGGTGAGCAGAGCTCATTTACATTTAAAGGGACCATGCAATAAAATGAGTAGATTTTTTGCAGAGCTGATTTTGACAAGGCCCTAAAGACCCTAAAGAATCATATGAACTTGTGGAAAATGGGCATCCGATGACCACTTTAACTGCCATAATGCTTGTTGTTATGTCTTTGAATACTCTGTGAAGATATTACTAAATAATTGTTTTAAGCAAAAGTGCAAAAATACATACAGTACACTGTCTTCCAACAGTTTGGAAACACCCCTGCCACTGTTAAACCTAACAGTGAACTTCGTCAAATGAAATTAGGTTTTTTTTTTAAAAGTTGTTTCAACTCAATATATATTTGTGATGTAAACTCAAAAGCTAATTTTAAATAAGTTACTAGAAATGTATTTAATCTATTATTGCCATACACACTAGCTCTGTGGCTGATCACTAAATATTTTAAAGAAATATAAGCTTAATACATGATTTCTAATATTGTTTTTTGAGAAGTCAACGTTTTTATAACCTAGGGTTCTAGGTTATTATGCTTTAGATATTTCATAACTAATTAAATTGCGTAATATATTACCTTTCATAACTAATTAAACAACAGAACGATAATATAATAAATACATACATCTATTTAATTTAGATTTACATTAATCGTTTTAAAATAATAACTTCTACTGGATGCAATTTATTATCCAAGGGTTTTTTTTTTTTTTTTTTTTTAAACGTGCGCATTTGTTACGTGAATTCAAACTGACTGAGGGGAATAAACTAGTTTACACTAATAATTGCCTAAGCTAACGTTAAAAAAATAAGTTAATTTAACTCACTTTATATGAGCTTATAGTACTCATATTTATTGGTTTTAAAACTTAAATGGTCCTCAATAACAGTGTGGCAAAGTGTGGTTTTGGACTATATCAGCATAAATCCTTATCAATTTTTGTTGCAAATACATTTTGACATATCACTAAAGTCCAGCAATAAGTCCCTCAGTTGTTCTCAGTGTGAAAAGATGGATCTCAAAATCACAGTCATTGTTGGAAAGGGTTCAAAAAGACAAAAATGCTGAAAACCCAAAGAATTTGTGGGACCTGAAGGATTTTTCTAAAGAAAAGCAGGCAGTTTAACTGTTCAGGACAAACAAGGGACTCATGAACAACTATAAAAAAAAAACAGGTGTGGATCATTCAGGTAACAACACAGTATTAAGAATCAAGTGAATGTAAACTTTTGAACCGGGTCATTTTTATAAATTCAACTATTATTTTCTCTTGTGGACTATATGTAAACATCTTTTATGTGACATATCTTATCCAGGTCAGTCCTAAATAAAAAATAACATGCATTTTGTATGATTCCTCTTATTTTGGTAAAATAATTAACATTTTGCATATTCTGCAAGGTGTATGTAAACCTTTGACCTCAACTGTACATACAGTATATAGTGAAATTTTATATTTTATATATTCAGAGGACAACATTTTGTTTTTAACGTTTTGGGTGTGTGCTTACTAAACTGAGTACTTTTTTGCTGCTTATTACGCTTGAATGGTTTAAAAATCATGAATGTTTAACTGGCAAGACTTAAAAACACATGCAGATTCATTTCGTCAACTGTCCCGAGTGTTTTTCAAGCTGAATATTATTGAAAATATGAGGAAAGTTGACTAATGAGTTACCAGCCTAAGTGTGTGCCGGGGCTCCTATAAACACTTTTTATGTTTTTCACAAGGAGCTCTAAAGATTAGATATTAATTTCTTCAAGCAACAGTGCAAAATACAAAATAGGCATGCATATTAGCTGCTGTGAGACACTACTATAGTTTGGTTATAACTGTACACTGACAAAATGTATGTATGTGTGTCTGTTTTTATGTGTGTATGTGTATATTACACATATTACTCACCTTATTTATCTTTATACTCAACACAGCTACAGTAAAAACCATATGCAATGCTGCCATCCTGTGACGAGTGCTGTTGTGGCACTGCCATTTTATATTACAAATGTCAACTTTAATGTCATTTTACTGAGGAAAGGCCATTACAGCTGCATTGTACAAATGAAAGGATACAATATAATGCACTGATAATACAATATATTGAGCACAACATATAATACAATATATATTGAACTGAAGAGCTAGTGCAGTGATAAAGAGAGACTGCTTGCGTTTTAATAAAATGTGACCTTGGACCACAAAACCAGGGTATATTTGTAGCAATAGCCAACAATACCTTGTATGGTTCAAAATTATCGATTTTTCTTTTATGCCAAAAATCATTAGGATATTAAGTAAAGATCATGATCCATGAAGATATTTTGTAAGTTTCAGACGGTAAATATATCAAAACTCAATTTTTGATTAGTAATTTGCATTGCTAAGAACTTAATTTGGACAACTTTAAAAAGGCGATTTTCTCGAAATTTAGATTTTTATGCACTCTCAGATTTCAGATTTTCAACCATATATCCATACATCAATGGAAAGCTATTTTTATCAGCTTCTCAATCTCAATGTCAAAAAATTGACCCTTATGACTGGTTTTGTGGTCCAGGGTCACATATAAAGTGAAAGACACATTTGATAAAACAATAGGCTCACATAATTTTTTATGTAAGTATAACATTTTATTACATTACATTATTTCCCCCCCCTTGAGCAGTATCTCCTTGTACAATGTAATGCAACATTTAATGCGAAATTTAATTTAATCTAACAAATCTGCAAATCCACCAGATGTTTAGTGTTTCATATAAAGGTGGTAAATCAAATTTTAAATTAAATTCTACATAATTAAATGTGTTTTACTCCTTTTGTCCACACTTATTTAGGTACTGCTGATGAATTTATGAATTTAAGGCATTATTGGCCTACTGTGTCATTAAAATCAGACATTAGACCTGTATAGTAAATCCATGGATCATTATAATATAATTTTATGGTTGTAAATTCCTTCTCACAGTCACAGAATTGCTACAGAATATCGGATATTTGTGACCCTGGACCACAAAACCAGTCATAAGTAGCACGGGTATATTTGCAGCAACAGCCAAAAATACATAGTAGATTTTTCTTTTATGCCAAAAATCAGGATATTGAGTAAATATCATGTTCCATCAAGATAGTTTGTAAATTTCCTACCGTAAATATATCAAGACTTAATTTTTGATTAGTAATATGCATTGGTAAGAATTTCATTTGGACAACTTTAAAGGTGATTTTGTCAATATTTAGATTTTTTTGCACCCTCAGATTCCAATGCCAACAAACCATACATGAATGGAAAGCTTATTTATTCAGCTTTTAGAAGATGTATACATTTCAATTAAAAAAAAAAAATGACCCTCATGCCTGGTCTGGTTTTGTTGTCCAGGGTCACATTTTCTACACATACAGTCGTGGCCAAAAGTTTTGAGAATGACACAAATATTAGTTTTCACAAAGTTTGCTGCTCAACTGCTTTTAGATCTTTGTTTCAGTTGTTTCTGTGATGTACTGAAATATAATTACAAGCACTTCATACGTTTCAAAGGCTTTTATCGACAATTACATGACATTTATGCAAAGAGTCAGTATTTGCAGTGTTGGCCCTTCTTTTTCAGGACCTCTGCAATTCGACTGGGCATGCTCTCAATCAACTTCTGGGCCAAATCCTGACTGATAGCAACCCATTCTTTCATAATCACTTCTTGGAGTTTGTCAGAATTAGTGGGTTTTTGTTTGTCCACCCGCCTCTTGAGGATTGACCACAAGTTTTAAGATCTGGGGAGTTTCCAGGCCATGGACCCAAAATGTCAACGTTTTGGTCCCCGAGCCACTTAGTTATTTGCCTTATGGCACGGTGCTCCATCGTGCTGGAAAATGCATTGTTCTTCACCAAACTGTTGTTGGATTGTTGGAAGAAGTTGCTGTTGGAGGGTGTTTTGGTACCATTCTTTATTCATGGCTGTGTTTTTGGGCAAAATTGTGAGTGAGCCCACTCCCTTGGATGAGAAGCAACCCCACACATGAATGGTCTCAGGATGCTTTACTGTTGGCATGACACAGGACTGATGGTAGCGCTCAACTTTTCTTCACCGGACAAGCCTTTTTCCAGATGCCCCAAACAGAAAGAGGCTTCATCGGAGAATATGACTTTGCCCCAGTCCTCAGCAGTCCATTCGCCATACTTTTAGCAGAAGATCAATCTGTCCCTGAAGTTTTTTTTGGAGAGAAGTGGCTTCTTTGCTGCCCTTCTTGACACCAGACCATCTTCCAAAAGTCTTGGCCTCACTGTGCGTGCAGATGCGCTCACACCTGCCTGCTGCCATTCCTGAGCAAGCTCTGCACTGGTGGCACTCGGATCCCGCAGCTGAATCCTCTTTAGGAGACCATCCTGGCGCTTGCTGGACTTTCTTGGACGCCCTAAAGCCTTCTTAACAATGCAGTGGAAAGTTTTTTCGGGATTAAGTTAATTTTCATGGCAAATATGCAATTCATCTGATCACTCTTCATAACATTCTGGAGTATATGCAAATTGCTATTATAAAAACTTAAGCAGCAACTTTTCCAATTTCCAATATTTATGTAATTCTCAAAACTTTTGGCCACGACTGTAGTACTGAAATTGCTTTTATGAGTTACTTCACAAAAATGTCCGGTAGGGGGCGTAATATTATAATTTAGCGGACTTGTCTCCTGAACCTGTTGTTTTCTAAATTTTTTATCATAGAAATTAAATAAACAATACAGTTAATGAGACTAAAAGAGAGTTAATCTTAATAGCAATATGTTATAATCGAAACGCACTTAAAACAGCATTTTATTAAAACATGGATAATTAATAAAATGTAACTGCTATCTATGTTTAAGCTGTATTTTATGAGCTAAATCACTGATGCAAAAGCTCAATTGGGAATTATTAAATGACAATAAAGATTTTTTACTAATAATTTATTTTGTTTTTTAATTGCAGAACTTGTAAAAAACAGGAAAATTAAACATGCATCTATTCCTACAAAGAACAGTCATAGCAATAAGGACATAAAACTAATATTCTGGATGTCCGTACATCAAATTATGAAAAGAAAAGCAAAAAAAATAAATGATATCTTTTTAGAAAAGTTGTTATAATGCATAAAAAAAATAGCAACCTTTTTGTTATTTGTAAACCTAAGAAATTAATCAAATTCAGCAAGAAAAATTAGAGTAAAGCCATTTATGAATAAAGAATTTTGAATTCAATATAAGAAAAATAACAGCATATTCAGCATATTTATAATAGCTTTGGATTTTCATAATAAAAAATAACATTGTTGAGGATGAAGGTATGGGTCACATTTGTAAGTGCTTAAGTCAACCCATAATATTTTTACTAATAAAATTATACATATGGAAATACACAAAAAAATATAAAAACTATACGTGAATATAGAACCAACAAAAATAAATAAGTAAATAAATAAATAAAATACAATAATGAAAGACCTTGCTAAATCACAAAAACTTAAATGTACCAAACAAATACAGTTTTTACAGCTTTTTTGTTTGCACTCTCCTTAATGGTGCTTATATAAATATCTAATTCCTTAAGTACCACAGAAAAGAGGTTTTTGATTGCTGAATCTAAAATATCAAATTTAACAAGTATAATTAACAGATTTATAATATAAGCCTCATTTTCAAACTTGACCACGTGTGACGTAATTACGTCACGACGCAAATGAAACACTGATTTATTAATTTAATTTTATTTATTTTTTGTAACCGGTTATTTAAAGCGAACCGTTCGAAAGAACCGATTCTCGTAAACAACTCAGACTTCCCATCTCACATTTGAGTTGTAATATAAGCAACATGACCATCAGACTCGAGCGAACCCTCAAAGGGCGTGGCTTGTTTTGATCGACAACATGCTCTTCCAATCAGCGTCGAGACAAGAACCTTCTGTGGAGGTCACAAACCAATCAGCTGTGAGGAAGGCGGGGCGTCGCCGGGCTCGTCTGCTGTGCGGAGAATCAGACAGCTCGCTCACTAGAAGGAAGTGCATCTGAAGTGGCCCTGGCTTTATTTTGATGCACATGAGCGTTCACCTCGTCGGATAAAATAACGTAATCCAGGACATCAGCGCAGAGGGGTTCCACCCGGTTGTATGCTTCTCCCCGGTTACATCTGGAGCGGTAGAGGCTGTTTTCACCGGAGCAGCGTGGGTTAAGGTGGGCCTTGCCCGGATATCTGTCTGACAAGCGAACCAAAACCGATCCGGTACCCGCCTCAAGATAACCACTACACTTGGACACCGTTTGGACTATTAACACACACTAGTCAGATGGGTAAGTAAAGCCAAAACGAAGATTTGCACATATCTAATGAAGAATATAAACTCCTTATGAGCGCTATTTATTATTTACAAATGATAAATGCACACTAGTAAGTGTGTGAGTCGCTCAGGCTGTAACTAATGGGTTTGAGCCACGACGACGAGCCATTATGTGCTTTGGACAAACTCATCTTGAGAGCCCATCCTTCAGAGGCTGTGATGTAACGTTGCCATGGATTGTTCACAAATGCACAACAGGACCACACATGCTTATCCTGCATTCTTCATCTTTCATTTTTGGGCTAGTTATATTGATCTGGTTTGGTGGCATGTTCACCAGTGCCTCAAAACAGAGTATTTAAAATCTGCAGTGAATCTAGGAAATGAAGTTTGGTGGTAACACATTAGACATCCCCAGTGCATCCCAGTCTTGTGTGATTGACAGCCTGTGATGCAATACTTGACACAAATATGTGAACTAGATACTGGGAGATATTGCTGTGCTGGTCAGTGCATGTGTGTTGAACCGAATGTGCATGTCACAATAAATATATACGAATATGATCATGCAATTGTAAGATGGTGAGTCTGCAGAAAAAGGAGGTCACATATAAGCAGACATACGCTGAATATTCGGATGGAGGGATGGGCTGCGGTGGGTTAGGGCAGTGATTTTCAACCTGTTTTGTCTTATTTACTCCTAACATCCCCATCTGTGAGGCTCAAGTACTGTTACTCAATAGAAAAACAGGAAAATGTTCTTATTAACTGATGTTATCGTTAATACCATATATGTTCTGCTGCATTTGTCATCTGTGCAAGATGTTAGTAAAGCATGTTTGTCTGGATTGTGTAACCCCAACTGCACTTTCTTCTGTCATCTTGTAGCAAATTACAACTTGTTTAATAATGTAGTTTTTAATAATTTGTCATTCAGATTCACATTTTTGCTATCGAAACGAAACACAAAAAAGACTATGGAAGCCTGTTTTCGCCACTGAATAAAAAAATTTAAAAAATTAAAAATTAAATTGCATCACAAACTCATAATTGTGAGTTATAAAGTCAGAATTGTGAGGTATATTCTTGCCATTGTGAGAAAAAAGTCAGAATTCCAAGTTTTTGTCTCTCAGTTCTGCCCTTATTTCTTGCAACTCACAATTCTGAGAAAATAGTCTTTTTTTTACCTCAAAATTGGACTTTATAACTCGCAATTGTGAGTTTATATCTTACAATTCTAAGAAAAAAGTCAGAATTGGGGGGTATAAACTTGCAATTGTGAGAAAAAAGACCAAATTGTGAGTTTTTGTCTCTCATTTCTGCCCTTATTTCTTGCAATTGTGAGATTATATCACGCAAATAAAGTCAAAATTCTAACTTTATAACTCGCAATTGCAAGTTAAAAAAGTTACATTGATAAAAAGTCAAAAAATTTAGAATTGTGAGAAAAATGTCCAAATTGCGACTTTTTGTTTCTCAATTCTGCATTTATTTCTTGCAGTTGTGAGATTATGCAGACTTTATAACTCACAATTGCAAGTTTATACCTCACAATTCTGAGAAAAAAGTCAGAATTGCAAGAAAAAAGTCAGAATTGCAAGTTTTTGTCTCTCAATTCTGCCCTTATTTCTTGCAAATGTGAGATTACATCATGCTAAAGTCAGAATTGTGACTTTATATCTCACAATTCTGACTTTATAACTCACAATTGCAAGTTTATATCTCACAATTCTGACTTTATAACTCACAATTGCAAGTTTATATCTCACAATTCTGACTTTATAACTCACAATTGCAAGTTTATATCTCACAATTCTGAGAAAAAAGTCAGAATTGCAAGTTTTTGTCTCTCAATTCTGCCCTTATTTCTTGCAAATGTGAGATTACATCATGCTAAAGTCAGAATTGTGACTTTATATCTCACAATTCTGACTTTATAACTCACAATTGCAAGTTTATATCTCACAATTCTGAGAAAAAAGTCAGAATTGCAAGTTTTTGTCTCTCAATTCTGCCCTTATTTCTTGCAAATGTGAGATTACATCATGCTAAAGTCAGAATTGTGACTTTATATCTCACAATTCTGACTTTATAACTCACAATTGCAAGTTTATATCTCACAATTCTGAGAAAAAAGTCAGAATTGCGTGCTTTTGTCTCTCAATTCTGCCCTTATTTCTTGCAATTGTGAGATTATATCCAATTCTGAGAAAAATATTAGAATTGCCTGCTTTTGTCTCTCAGTTCTGCCCTTATTTCTTGCAAATGTGAGATTATCTCACATACAAAAAAGTCAGAATTGTGGCTTTATATCTGACAATTCTGATAATAACTCTCTTTTGCAAGTTTTTATCTCACAATTCTCAGAATCGCGAGGAAAATTTCAGAAATGCCTGCTTTTGTCTCTCAATTCAGCCTTTATTTCTTGCAACTCACAATTCTTAGAAAATAGTCTTTTCACCTCAAAATTGGACTTTGTAACTCGCAATTGTGAGTTTATATCTCACAATTCTGAGAAAAAAGTCAGAACTGCGAGGTATAAACTCGCAATTGCGAGAAAAAAGTCCAAATTGCAAGTTTATGTCTCTCAATGCTGTCCGAATTGTAACTTTATATCTCGCAATTGTGACTTTATATCTCACAATTCTGACTTACTCACAATTGCAAGTTTATATCTCACAATTCTGATAAAAATTCAGAATTGTAATAATAAATTCAGAATTGCATGCCTTTGTCTCTCAATTCTGCCCTTATTTCTTGCAAATGTGAGATTACATCATGCTAAAGTCAGAATTGCAAGTTTATATCTCACAATTCTGACTTTATAACTCACAATTGCAAGTTTATATCTCACAATTCTGAGAAAAAAGTCAGAATTGCATGCCTTTGTTTCTCAATTCTGTCCTCATTTCTTGCAAATGTGAGATTATATCATGCAATTCTGAGGAAAAAAAAGAATTGTGACTATCTTGCAATTCTGACTTTATAACTCGCAATTGCAAGTTTATATCTCACAATTCTGAGAAAAAAGTCAGAATTGCGTGCTTTTCTCTCAATTCTGCCCTTATTTCTTGCAATTGTGAGATTATATCATGCAATTCTGAGAAAAAAGTCAGAATTGCAAGGTATAAATTTGCAATTGTGAGAAGAAAGACCAAATTATGAGTTTTTGTTTCTCAATTCTGCATTTATTTCTTGCAATTGTGAGATTATATCACTCAATTCTGAGAAGAAAAGTCAGTATTGTGACTTTATATCTCGCAATCCTGACTATAACTCGCAGTTGCAAGTTTTTATTTCACAAATCTGAGAAAAAAGTCAGAACTGCGAGGTATAAACTCGCAATTGTGAGAAAAAAGTCCAAATTGCAAGTTTATGTCTCTCAATGCTGTCCGAATTGTAACTTTATATCTCGCAACTGTGACTTTATAACTTGCAATTGCAAGTTTTTATCTCACAATTGTGAATAAAAAAGTCAATTGCGAGATAAATTCAGAATTGCGAGTTTTTGTTTCTCAATTCTGCCCTTATTTCTTGCAATTGTGACTTTATATCTCACAATTCTGACTTTATAACTCACAATTGCAAGTTTATATCTCACAATTCTGATAATAATTCAGAATTGTAAGAAAAAATTCAGAATTGCTTGCCTTTGTCTCTCAATTCTGTCCTTATTTCTTGCAAATGTGAGATTATATCATGCAATTCTGAGGAAAAAAAAGAATTGTGACTATCTTGCAATTCTGACTTTATAACTCGCAATTGCAAGTTTATATCTCACAATTCTAACAAAAAAGTGAATTGCGAGAAAAAAATCAGAATTGCGACTTTTTGTTTCTCAATTCTGCCCTTATTTCTTGCAATTGTGACTTTATATCTCACAATTCTGACTTTATATCTCACAATTCTGAGAAAAAAAGGCATAACTGTGAGATAAAACGTCGCAACTAACCTTTTAAATTTTTTTCATTGAGTGGCAGAAACTGATTTCCATAGAAGACACATCCATCATGTGTAGAAAATCGTACAAATATAATAAAATTAGATTTTATTTTTGAAGGAATGATGTAGTTGATGTAGTTCATTTGCAGCTGAAAGTTCTTGGGAATTTGTTCCTTTATTTCTTTTTGCTAGCCTAAATATAAAATAGATGGGTGATCGGATGATAGATCTGACTCATTGTCTCGGTTGGCCTTTATCTCGACGTGATTTGTTGAAGTCTGTTAATGGAACAAAGGCTTCGCTGGCTTTAACCATCCCTAAAGTGACAAGTGTATTCTAGAATCACCATTCACACTTTAATTGGCTTCTTTTCTGCCCTTGTCATATTACTTGAGCTCTTCTACCTATTAAAAGAGCTTCCACTCATGACAGATGCTTCTGTGAATTAAACAGTAGAGCCTGGCGCAAGGTCATGGGTCCAGTTTTTAAGAGAAGGCATGACAACTTTGGAGTAAAGCATCAGCAAAATGAGTGTATGAGTTATGAGATCTGGTCCTGAACCTGTCGACCCTTGGGGGAACCATACACAATGTAAAACAAAACTTTGTATTGGTAATTCTAATATTGTTGGATACAATCATCAAATGAATCCTGTAAAGCATTAAATAATAGTCTGAAAGAAAAAAAAAAGAGAAGAGTTTGCATGTTTTTATCATATTTGATACATCAGGCTTTTATGACTCATATAGTATGATTTAAGACAATATGGAGTTCATACTTGAGGGGAAAAAAAAGTTTTTTCAGTGGCTCAAACTGATAAAAAATATGAAATCTGGTGCAGCTGCTGATATTAATAAGGCCAGAAATTATGGTGAAACACTAATAGTTTATGTAAATCAGTTTTTGTAGGAGTATGTCTCTCTATATCTACCAAGAGTGTCTTATTAAGATATTTAAATGCTTAGTTTTATGATCAAAATCTCTAGTTTTAATTTACACTACCAGTCAAAAGTTTTTGAACAGTAAGATTTTTTTATGCTTTTTAAATAATCTCTTCTGCTCACCAAGCCTGCATTTTTTTTTGATCCAAAGTACAGCAAAAACGGTAAAATTGTGAAATATTTTTACTATTTAAAATAACTGCTTTCTATTTAAATATATATTCAAAAGTAATTTATTCGTGTAATAAAAGCTGAATTTTCAGCATCATTACTCCAGTCTTTAGTGTCACACGGTCCTTCAGAAATCATTCTAATATGCTGGTTTGCTGCTCATAAAAACATTTTTATTATTAATATCAGTATTTAAAACAGTTGAGTCAGTATTATTTTGTTTTTTGAGGAAAGAAATTAATACTTTATTTGATCAAGGATGCTTTAAATTGATGAAAAGTGATGATAAAGACATTTATAATGTTACAAAAGATTTCTATTTCAGATAAATGCTGTTCTTATGAATGTTCTATTCATCAAAGAAAACCTGAAAAAATTATACTCCGCTGTTTTCAACATAATAATAATTTTTTTTTGAGCAGCAATTCAAAATATTAGTATGATTTCTGAAGGATCATGTGACACTGAAGACTGGATAAAAAAATATAGCTTTAAAACCACATTAATAAATTACTTTTTAAAATTCAATTCATTTCAATTTATTTATTTGCACAATTAAAAAGAAATACAACACCAAAGACATACTGATGCATATTCAGTGCCGGAGAAGGCAAAAAGCCAGTATGGCTTATCTAAAGCCTCCACCAAAGAAAAATAAAAGAATAGCCAAAGAATACAAAACACAATATAATACAAAAAATGTCCTGGTAATACTGGTGATAAAACAACATGCATTTCTCAACAAAATGAAAATACACTGAAAAATATAGAATCAACTAATTGCACAAACTAGTTCATCAACAGACCTCTTAAAACTCTTTTAAAGCTCTCAATTGAGGTGCATTGTCTTGCCACATGAGAAAATCTATTCCATATCTGTGTTCCTTTAAATCTTATTGAAAATTGGCCTCTATAAGTGGTGAAGCTTGGAGGATGGAGATCCATTACCTGCCTAGTATTATGGGCATGAACAGCTGAGTTAGCTTTAAAGTATAACGTGAAATGACCAGGAATCTTTCCTTCTGATAAAAATAATTTATACATGAAAACACATATTTGGAAGATGTTAATGTCAAAAATGGATAAAATCTGCAATTTCTTAAATAGCGAAGCTGAAGATGTATATGCACCTGAACGAGCCGCTATCCTGACAAACCGTTTCTGGAGTTCTGGAAAATATATTTAGATAGAAAACAGTTATTTTAAATAGTGAAAATATTTCAAAATTGGACAGTTTTTTTCCTGTACTTTGGATCAAATAAATGCAGGCTTGGTGAACTGAAGAGGCATCATAAAAAAAAAAAAGCATTACTTGTAGTGTATTTAAGTAAAAAAACTCGATAAAGATTTCACAGCAGAAACATAGGTGAACCACAATCTGAAAGTGGATGTTTTTAAAAACGATCCTAAAAGGCCTTTTACATGCTAAAAAACATAAACTGTTGATCAGATGACAGAAGGCATAACGTTACCGTTTTTCAGGAAAGTTTTGATCATACTAGGGCTGTCAAGATTCGTTGATTATAATTGACTATTTGATTTTTAAAAATCCTCGATTTGATTTTGCCGACATCAACTAACCGGCAAAATACCGGAAGTGGCGCATTTCATGGACGAGAATCCATGAAACGCATTATTAGACTGTTTTCCAAGGCTGCGTTATATATTAAACCCATTTAAAAATCATAATTAAGCATAATTGTAAATTCACAAACGCTACAGTTCAGTTAAATAAATATACGCGATGCAGGTTTAATATATGTGTGCGTCAATTACGTACATGCGTGTACGTTACGTACGTGCTTCTCACAGACGCTCCATTCACAGTACACTGTTCTACAGGAACTGTCATCATTTACATGTGGAGCGTCTCAAACTCCATATCTGGATGTTGTTGTGAATTTGAGTTTATTATAACGTTCATCTAGGAACGCAAAGTGCGCCATTTTATCAGATTTGTAACGTAAGTCGTTTATAAACCTATGCAAAGACAGGAGAAGTGTTCAATTCAAATAATTTCAAAATAAAAGTTTAAACCCTCACTCTGAGTTTACACGTTTTGATGTCCACATATTCATTAAATTACTGCGGCTATAGCATTTCTGTGGTAAAGGTATGGCCAAATATTAAAGATTAAGTGGACATTTGAATTAAATGCTGTTTAGTCAATTTTAAATGAGGATTAGATCGCCAGTAATGTATTAAAACAATCGTCAGGGCGTTTGCGCCCTCAGCAGGCCTTTGTTGTAACCATAGACTGTAAAGGTTGTAACGCATAATGTGCATTAGCTCTATTGTTTATTATACATTATGTATTTCAACAGTTTTGTTCAATAAACCCGTATGATTTCTTTTTTTTTTTTAACTAATTATTATTGCATCAGAGCTATTATATAAGTATTTTAAGTCATTTTAAAAGCTATTGTTCACTTACATCAACACAAAAAAGCCTAATTAGAATTATAGGGCCCTATGAAATCCATTTACGTTTTTTCTATACTCTGTTTTAATAGTTCAATTATTATTATTTTTATATTAATATAGTATTATTTAGTATTATACTTAACATTTTAAATGAATTTTAATTTGTATAAATTTGAGCAATTTTTATGTTATCATTTTAATTTTTTTTTTTAAAATATATTTCTGTTTGGCTTTAATTTAAATTTAATTTAATTTATATTTTCTCTGACTTTTTGTGTGTTCGAGATTCCATTTTTAATTTACTTCTATAATATCATAACAATATTTTTTTATAAGATTTTAAATCTATTTTGCTTGTGTGAGTATTTTCAGTTTAAATGTAAGCATTTTTTGTTGTTTTATCAATTTTTTTACATTTCTGTTTAGCTTTAATTTAATATAATTTCTATTTTATTTGACTTTTCTTTTTCTATTTTGTTACTTTTTTTTAGTAATTCCATTTTTTTTTAATTTCAACTAATTATTATTGCATCAGAGCTATTATATATGTATTTTAAGTCATTTTAAAGGCTATTGTTCACTTACATCAACACAAAAAAAGCCTAATTAGAATTATAGGGCCCTATGAAATCCATTTACGTTTTTTCTGTACTCTGTTTTAATAGTTAAATTATTATTATTATTTTTATTAATATAGTATTATTTAGTAGGGCTGGGCGATTAATTGAAAAATATTCGAAATCGACATTCAGAACCTATAATCGATCAAATTTTTCCAGGTCGATTATTTCGATTACTTTCCCTTTAAAAACAGTACCGCGTGTGGAGTCACGTGACCCCGCTCCGTTACATTACGTTATTCCGCCGACATGTCCATGGAGAGCTTAAAAAATTTACAGGATATACAAGAGTAATTTCGTTTAGAAGACAGTGCTTATTTTCTACTTTGAAAGTGCATTTTCGGTTTTCGGCCGAAAGACTTTTATCACCGAAACAGTATGTTGACACAAACAGAAACCGCAGCCTGCACGTGCTTGTCTGAAGCAACACGTCTGCGGTGTGGACGTTTTTCAGTATATCTGAGAAAGACCCACGGATAGTGATTTGCAAAACTTGTTTTGCCGAAATTTCAAGAGGGGGTGTGTCTGCAGTCGTGTGTGCAGTGATAAGAGCAGAGATCGAGACAGATGTAGCTTTCAGTGAGTGAAAAACATTAGCTTTACGTTAGTGTTACGTCACAATATTTTAAAGATATGTCTTTTCATACTGTATTTTTATTAATATTTATGTTTTAAACCATGGAGGTGAGCCAATGGATATCACACAAGCAACGTGAAAACTGCGCAATATGTTAAAGTGAAAGTGAAAACTGATTTTCAGCATCTGACGTGCATTCTCTCAGAGACAACAAGAGACGATTATACTTCACATGCTGATATTAATTTAGTCCCCTAATATTTTCCTTGTGCCCTGAATATGGTGGGAAACGTATAAAAAGAAACGTATATTGTGCAAGGTTTGTTTCAGAAAATCGGTTCTTGAAATAAAGCTCTTAATTTTAATTGAAAACTGCAGTGTTATTAGGGGTTAAGAAAGTATTCATTATGATTTTTTTAGGTGTTAAATGTGGGGACTGAAAGACAAGAAATGATGAAACTTCAAAAGGCTATCCATTAAATAAATCTGAGCGCTGCACGTTTTAAAGTCATTTGTTGCGCTGCTTTGTATACCAGTCTGACAGCGCCTCCTGCTGGAAGAGAAACGCGTAGACTTGTAAATGTGAATTTTTTTACAGTCTATGATGTGATGGATCCAGATGTTATAAAAATTTAAACGATTAAACAATTTAAACAAAGGCAGTAAAATATATGTATATGTCAAGTAATAAAATACTTGATTGATAATAATTGTTTAAATTCATATAATTGATTTATTCTTTGAAACTTTAATATTAATGTATGCAATTGCAATGCCTTGATTCTAGTAAGATTAGTACACAGTCATAGCCATAAATGGAATGGTACTAATAATTGGCATAATTCTTTCGGTGTTTCGGTTTTTGGCCTTGGTTTCCTCTTTTTCGGTTTCGGCCAAGAATTTTCATTTCGGTGCATCCCTACTTGTCAGTGAGTGAACTATGAGGGCAAAAAAATAAATATTATATAAATATAATTAAATATAATTTTATTAATAAATAAAATAATCGTTCATTAATCGTAATCAAGTTAAAATGTTCAATTAATCGAGATTTTGATTTTAGGCCAAATCGCCCAGCCCTATTATTTAGTATTATACTTAACATTTTAAATGAATTTTAATTTGTTTAAATTTGAGCAATTTTTTATGTTATCATTTTAGTTATTTTTTTTTTAAAATGTTTCTGTTTGGCTTTAATTTTAATTTAATTTAATTTATATTTTCTGTGAGTTTTTGTGTGTTCGAGATTCCATTTTTAATTTACTTCTATAATATCATAACAATATTTTTTATAAGATTTTAAATCTATTTTTCTTGTGTGAGTATTTTCAGTTTAAATGTAAGCATTTTTTGTTGTTTTATCAATTGTTTTTTTACATTTCTGTTTAGCTTTAATTTAATTTTATTTCTATTTTATTTTACTTTTCTATTTCCATTTTTTTTTTTTTTGTAATTCCATTTTTTAAAAACTAATTATTATTGCATCAGAGCTATTATATATGTATTTTAAGTCATTTTAAAAGCTATTGTTCACTTACATCAACACAAAAAAGCCTGATTAGAATTATAGGGCCCTATGAAATCCATTTACGTTTTTTCTGTACTCTGTTTTAATAGTTCAATTATTATTATTTTTTTATTAATATAGTATTATTTAGTATTATACTTAACATTTTAAATGAATTTTAATTTGTTTAAATTTGAGCAATTTTTATGTTATCATTTTAGTTATTTTTTTTTTTTTAAATGTTTCTGTTTGGCTTTAATTTTAATTTATATTTTCTGTGAGTTTTTGTGTGTTCGAGATTCCATTTTTAATTTACTTCTATAATATCATAACAATATTTTTTATAAGATTTAAAATCTATTTTTCTTGTGTGAGTATTTTCAGTTTAAATGTAAGCATTTTTTGTTGTTTTATAATTTTTTTTTTTACATTTCTGTTTAGCTTTAATTTAATATAATTTCTATTTTATTTGACTTTTCTTTTTCTATTTTGTTACTTTTTTTTAGTAATTCCATTTTGTTTTTAATTTGAACTAATTATTATTGCATCAGAGCTATTATATATGTATTTTAAGTCATTTTAAAGGCTATTGTTCACTTACATCAACACAAAAAAAAGCCAAATTAGAATTATAGGGCCCTATGAAATCCATTTACGTTTTTTCTATACTCTGTTTTAATAGTTAAATTATTATTATTTTTTTTATTAATATAGTATTATTTAGTATTATACTTAACATTTTAAATGAATTTTAATTTGTTTAAATTTGAGCAATTTTTTTATGTTATCATTTTAATTATTTTTTTTTAAATATATTTCTGTTTGGCTTTAATTTAAATTTAATTTAATTTATATTTTCTGTGAGTTTTTGTGTGTTCGAGATTCCATTTTTAATTTACTTCTATAATATCATAACAATATTTTTTATAAGATTTTAAATCTATTTTGCTTGTATGAGTATTTTCAGTTTAAATGTAAGCATTTTTTGTTGTTTTATCAATTTTTTTTACATTTCTGTTTAGCTTTAATTTAATATAATTTCTATTTTATTTGACTTTTCTTTTTCTATTTTGTTACTTTTTTTTAGTAATTCCATTTTTTTTATTTGAACTAATTATTATTGCATCAGAGCTATTATATATGTATTTTAAGTCATTTTAAAGGCTATTGTTCACTTACATCAACACAAAAAAGCCTAATTAGATTTATAGGGCCCTATGAAATCCATTTACGTTTTTTCTATACTCTGTTAAATTAGTTAAATTATTATTTTTTTAATCAAAAAGCCTTTTGAAAGGCTTTCTTTTCCATTACTTTTAATGCTTTCATTAAAATTTAATAATCAAAAACATCTGCAAATAATTGATTTTATTAAAATAAAATGTTCTTAAGTAAAATTTTTGATTTTTTAAAATGTGAAATTAGTCGTTTAGATTAATCGATATAAAAATAGTCATAAGTGGCAGCCCTAGATCATACAGTACCAATCATTTTGAGGCAAGGTAGGTCTTTGTGCAATTGTAAATCACTGAAGAGTTAAATCTGTTCATTATTTCTCTTCCATCAGCGGATAACCTGAGCGAAGCCCTGAAGACGCTGAAGCTCTCGTCGGCAGACGGCGCTTCAGACAGTGTGGAGGGCTGCTTGGACTGCTTGCTCAAAGCTTTGGCCCACAATAGTAAGTCTGCATGTCTTTTATATAACTGTCCGTTTTCATCAGCATCAGCTGAAATAAAGAATGATTGAAAAGGCAGGAGCCTTGACTTAAGAACAGCTTAGGCCTTTTATGTCTTATATTTAGATTATTGAAGGATGCAGGATTGAACAAAATCCATTTTGTTGATAAAAACCTTGCAGATATGCTGTGTTACGTTGCCAAGAAAAATGTAGCCAACTGAAAACTTAATTAAAAATGAAACAAATGGACAGCATCAGTTAAAATGCAATTGAAAGATTAAGCTTATTGTTTCACTAATGACGTTTTCAGGACGCTACAGTTTTACTTAAACTCTGACCAGCTTATTCTTGGCAAAAACGCCCATTAAGACCGGAAAAAGACTGAGAGTAAGTTTTATGTACCATTTAGGAGTGAGGTTAGAGAGCATTTTGAAAAGAAAAAAAAAAGTAAATTAGACTATAGATAATGGAGTATACAATGAATGATTATGAATAAATAAATACATACATATATACATATATAGAAAAGATTTAGAAAAAGTGGCATATATGGTGCTGCTTGAAATATGTCTAATTTATTTAGCTTTAGTTATGCCATTAATCTTGCAATCCTTAGTTCTGCTTTTTGTATCAACCGTGTAAATCATTTATTAATATAGTATTATTTAGTATTATACTTAACATTTTAAAGGTCCCATATCGTACACATTTCTGGAGGTTTATTTTATTTGTTGATGTCCTTAAGAATATATATTTGCGGTATAAGTGCCAAAATCCATCTCAATATATTTTTACAGCTCCTTTTTTAGGAGCTCTGTCAAAAACAGGTCGATTTTGGCCCATCTAATTAATATTCATGAGCCTCTCTTCTGATTGGCCTGTTGTTTTCTGAGTGACGCACAACCAGGCCAATCACAGGTAACTACGGTCATGTATGCTGTAAGCGTAAGCGAGCTCAGAGCTCAGAGAGAGCTGATACTCAACAGGATATTTTAGAATGATCATTAATGTTTTTTCTTTTACAAACACCGAATGCAGTAGGCTACATAACTGTTGCTTTAGTAAAGCCCCTTTCACAATGCGCGCTGATTCTGGAAAATTACGGGAACTGTGTGAACCAAAGCCAGAACCTAAAGGCAGTGTTGTAGTAATGATGCACGTTATCAAGCGACTCTTCACAACGAAAAATAACGTTACGTGCAAAGTGGAATGAAGCAGCGATCATCAGGCAGAGCCAGCTCCTCACTATCAGCGCTGAAGCACAGTTTGTTCAGGTTAGTTTCAGTTTAGTGAAACGTACGCGTCGCATTACATCTCACATCCAAACGTCACATGTCTTTATGGATTGTGTGTAAAGCACGCACAGATTCCGGAAAACAACTGTGAATGAACCAAATTAAACAATTCCGGAACAAATCATGGGACACATTATCCGTGTATTTACCGGAATCGCTGTGTGAAAGAGGCTGAAGTTGACGTGCCGCTGGTCTCTTATATTCACGTTGTTCTGAAGCCTGTGTAATGATCGTAGCTTGACATCTATCGACTGAACAGGGTTTTCTCCACTTGTTTTCCTGTTGTTGTTGCTCAATGGAATGGATGCGTTGTTGTCTGGGGGTTTGACAAAAGGAGGGTGGGACGTTGGTTTGTGACTGAAGGCGGTGACTTGAGTCGATCGGACGTCACATCGTTACGGAAGTCACAGTGGCTCATGAAAATGAACAGCTACTTTAAGCAGGCTGTGTGCAGTTTACTGTGGATTGACTGTTTTGAAACTCATATGGTAGTTAGATAGCCCCTAGACCTTAGTTATCATGAAAAAAGCCAGGAAATTTTGATTTTGACGATATGGGACCTTTAAATGAATTTTTGTGTTATCATTTTAATTAGTTTTTTTTTTTTTATATATTTCTGTTTGGCTTTACTTTTAATTTATTTAATTTATATTTTCTGTGACTTTTTGTGTGTTCGAGATTCCATTTTTAATTTACTTCTATAATATCATAATATTTTTTTATAAGATTTTAAATCTATTTTGCTTGTGTGAGTATTTTCAGTTTAAATGTAAGCATTTTTTGTTGTTTTATCAATTCTTTTTTACATTTCTGTTTAGCTTTAATTTAATTTTATTTCTATTTTATTTGACTTTTCTTTTTTTTGTTACTATTTTTTTTTTGGTAATTCCAGTTCTTCAGATTTTAATTTAATTTAGTTAACAAGGCAACATTTCTAATTACGCTGTCCATAAAATATTTTGTAAGCTGTTAAACTAATAGTTCACCTAAAAAAGAAAATTCATTCATCATTTACCCTTGTGTCGTTTCAAACTTGTAAAACTTTCATTCATCTTCAAAACACAAATGTTTCTAATATTCTATTAACATTTTCAAGCTTCAAAAAGTACATAAAGACATCGTAAATATAATCCAAATGAATCAAGTGGTTTAATCCAAATTTTATTTAATTCATCAATAATGTGATCAAATACGGAAAATGTGTTTAAGATTCCATTTGTTTTTGTTTTTTATATAATATCATAACAAAAATATTTATATTTTAAATCTAGTTTGCTTTTATGATTTATTTTAGTTTAAATTTTAGCTTTTTTTTTTTTTTTTTACATATTTCTGTTTAGTTTTAATTTAATTTCTATTTTTGACTTTTTCTATTTTGTTGTTGTTGTTTTTTTTTCGTAATTTTAGTACTTCAAATTTTAATTTAATTTAGGTACGAAGGTAACGTCTAATTACACTGTCCATAAAATATTTAGTAATCTATTAAAGCAATAATTCACCCAAAAAAGAAAATTCAGTGACCGTTTACTAACCCTTGTGTCGTTTCAAAGCTGTAAAACTTTTGTTCATCTTCAAAACACAAATGAAGATGTTTCTAATATTCTGTCCATCCAGTAAAAGTCTAGGTAATTAACATTTTCAGGCTACAAAAAGTACATAAAGACATCGTAAATATAATCCAAATGAATCAAGTGGTTTTAATCCAAATTTTATTTCATTCATCAATAATGTGATCAAATATGGAAAATGTGTGTTTGAGATTCCATTTTTTATTTTTTTTTATATAATATCATAACAATAATATTTATAATATTTTAAATCTAATTTGCTTTTAGTTTAAATGTTAGCAATTTTTGCTGTTTTATCAATTTAGGTTTTTTTTTTACATATTTTTGTTCAGCTTTAATTTAATTTTATTTCTATTTTTATGTGACTTTTTTGTTTTTCTGCTTTGTTAATTTTTTTATTAATTCCAGTACTTCAATTTTTAATTTCGTTTAGGTACCAAGGCAACATGTCTAATTACACTGTCCATAAAATATTTTGTAAGCTATTAAAGCAATAGTTCACCTAAAAACAAAAAAAAATTCAGTCATCATTTCCTCATCCTCATGTCATTTCAAACCTGTAAAACTTTCATTAATCTAGAAACACAAATGAAGATGTTTCTAATATTCTGTCCATCCAGTAAAAGTCTAGGTAATTAACATTATTTATCTATACATCTATTTTGCTTTTATGAGTGATTTTAGTTTAAATTTGAGCAAATTTTGTTGTTTTATCAATTTTTTATATATATATAAATATTTCTGTTTAGCTTTATTTTTTTTATTTTAGTACTTCAAATTTTAATTTAATTTAGGTACGAAGGCAACATGTCTAATTACACTGTCCATAAAATATTTAGTAAGCTATTAAAGCAATAATTCACCAAAAAAAAAAGAAAATTCAATCACCGTTTACTAACCCTTGTGTCGTTTCAAAGCTGTAAAACTTTTGTTCATCTTCAAAACACAAATAAAGATGTTTTTAATATTCTGTCCATTCATTGAAAGTCTAAGCAATTTACATTTTCAAGTTTCAAAAAGTACAAAAAGACATTGTAAAAAATCCATATGAATTGAGTGGTTTAGTCAAAGTCTTTACAAAAAAACGCAATAATTTCATTTGTAATTGAATTGTAATTTAATTTGTAATTAGTATGATCAAATATGGTAAATGTGTGTTTGAGATTCCTTTTTTAATCATAACAAGAATATTTATAATATTTCAAATCTATTTATGAGTGATTTTACTTTAGCATTTTATGTTTTATCATTCTTATATATTTTAGTTTAGCTTTCATTTAATTTTATTTCTATTTTATGTACCTTTTTCCTTTTTTTGTGTTTGAGATTACACTTTTTATATTTATATAATATCATATCATAATATCTAGAATATATCAAATCTACTTTGCTTTTATGAGTGATTTTAGTTTAAATTTGAGTCATTTTTGTTTTATCACCTTTTTTAAAAAAATTTAAGTTTTAATTTAATTTTAATTTAATTTTATTTCAATTGTATTCTACTTTTCTATTTCTATTTTGTTATCATTTTGTTTTAGTTATTTCAGTTAGTTACCAGTGCAACATTTCTCAAGTTTTATCTAAAATTTATATATTATTTTATTTCTTTGATTTTGAATTTTATTTCAGTTGTGAATACGACTCTGTTACCAGGCGAATAAAAAACTGTGTTACTAGTTTTGTTGTTTCATCAACTATGCATTGCTCTTTATACAGTGTGAGGTTATTTAAAGTAAAACCTCCCCACAAACCAAAACCAAGAAATGTGATAACATCAGTTTTTCTGGTGGAGAGTATTGCAGATATTTGCTCACTAATAGTTACTCATGTATAGCTTACAAAGATTGGTATCTTAAATTGAAATCAACCCCAACAATCTCTCCTTTAGCAGTGATGAATGACCTGAACATCATGGAAATTAATGGTTCAAAAAGTCCTAATGGGCCCTTTTCACATTTTCAGGGTTCTTAAAAGTGGAAGTCATCATGGATGAGTAAAAACTTCTATAGCGATAAACAGAAGACTACAGCAAATGTGAATTTTGACCCAAATTTTGATTACAGCATGTGGAAGAGTCAAAGTTTGCCATTGTGCTTGAAATACTCTGCAGTCTTTGTGCTTGCTGATCATCATATAATTCACTGATGTTTCTTGCTCTGTTTTCAGATGTTGAGACTAGTGAAAAGATCCAGGAGATGGGTGTTCTTGCCATGATGCCCGCTCTTCTGTCTGCGCAGAACTCATGTACACCAAAAGTAGCCAACATCATTGCAGAGGTGGCCAAAAATGGTAAGTGAACTGGCAATTGCATTGCCAGTTGTTGCTTCTTACGTCATTTTGGACTTACTGACACCTAGATGTGTGGATGCAGCATCATGCAAAAGCTAACAATGCTATTGTCGGTGCTAAAAGTGCTGAAAGCAGTTAGCCATGACTAATGTATTCCATAAGCATTAAGTATCTGATAGTAGGAGGTGTTATGAAAATAAAATTAGTGGTCATCTGAAACTAAAAGCAATTAAAAAAAATTACTTGACATGTTTACTTAAAATGCAAAAAAATATATATAAAAAAAATAAAGCTTATTTTATTTATTTTTACTTAACTTTAATTTTATTTCAGGTAGTTGCCAAAGTTACACTTCTCCTTTTATTTTTAACATGATGTGCTAAAAACCCAAAAACTATAACTGAAATAATAAAATTAATAAAAACTATATAGGCATAAAATAACTAATAAAAAATGACAAAAATACAACAAAATTACTAAAACTAACTAAAAAAGAAAATGTAAAATATAAAAAAACTAAAACTAAAACAATGAAAATGAATTACTTGAAATGAAATATATAAAATATATAAAATATAAAACTTATTTTCTTACAGATAGCTGCTAAGGCATAATTTCTCATTTTATTTTTTAACTTGATGTACTAAAAAACAAAAACTGTAAAC
Source organism: Garra rufa (assembly GCF_049309525.1). Taxonomy (NCBI): domain Eukaryota; kingdom Metazoa; phylum Chordata; class Actinopteri; order Cypriniformes; family Cyprinidae; genus Garra; species Garra rufa. Next base: position 6,573,742 of record NC_133363.1, on the reverse strand, counting down.
TGAAATAATAAAATTAATAAATACCTAGTTGCTAGGGCGTGGCTTGACACCTTCATGATGTTCCGGAGAGTCTGATTGGCCATCTGAGTAAAATGAGCCCGCCTCCATGTCTCTAGGCCAATGTGATGCTGAGTTATACCCAATGCAAAATCCCTATGTAAATTACCATGGGTTTTCATGGGACGTCCCTTCACCATTATAAGTCGATGGGGGAAATTTGGAGAGCTCTTGCACCCCAGGGGTACAACTTTTACCCCATTGCGAGGAGTCTTCTCGCACAGCTTGATAGCCTCTCCAGATGTGGCGAATCAGGTGTTTCTACGAAATTCACTCTCGGCGCTACGTCCCGTCAAAAGTTGGCCGCAATGCATTGTCTATGGGATTTTGGGGGCGAATAAAAATGGGCTGTGACATCATCGTACCCCCAATGGTTTTAAAAAGTTCTCAGAATTTTTTGGTCAATGGGCCGCACAATTTGACGCCTATTTCGAGGGTCTACGACAAAAACTGCGGGAAGTAATTTTTTTGCATAAAGGGGGCGCTTGCACCCCTGGGGTACAACTTTTACCCCGTTGCGAGGTGTCTTCTCGCACAGCTTCCCAGCCTCCCCAAATGTGGCGAATCGCGTTTTTCTACAAAATTCCTGCTCGGTGGGACGTCCCATCAAAGTTGGCCGTAATGCATTGTCGTTGTAAATTTTGGGCAGGTTTTTTGCCCTGTGTGACATCAACATACCCCTGATCCCTTATAAAAGTCATAGCACACCGAATCTATATAGGACGCACGATTTGATGCCTTTCGAGGGTCGATGACAAAAACTGCGGGACTAGTTACGCGCCGAAAAACGTACGGAAGAAGTAAGAAGAATAATAATAATAATCACGCACAACAGTAATAGTGAAAAATTAAAATTTTTAACTTGATGTACTAAAAAACAATAACAAAAAAAAAAAAACTATAATTGAAATAATACGTTTAATAAAAAATATATAGGCATAAAAAAACCTAATAAAATTGGCAAAACACAACAAAATTACTAAAACTAACTAAAAACTAAATGTCTAATATATAAAATCTAACTTTAAACGATGAAAATGAATTACTTGAAATAAAATAAAATAAAATAAAATGCAAAAAGCTAAAACTTATTTTCTTTCAGCTGGTTTCCAAGGCATAATTTCTCATTTAATTTTTTAACTTGATATACTAAAAAACAAAAACAAAAAAAACTATAATTGAAATAATACGTTTAATAAAAAATATATAGGCATAAAAAAACCTAATAAAATTGGCAAAACACAACAAAATTACTAAAACTAACTAAAAACTAAATGTCTAATATATAAAATCTAACTTTAAACGATGAAAATGAATTACTTGAAATAAAATAAAATAAAATAAAATGCAAAAAGCTAAAACTTATTTTCTTTCAGCTGGTTTCCAAGGCATAATTTCTCATTTAATTTTTTAACTTGATATACTAAAAAACAAAAACAAAAAAAACTATAATTGAAATAATACGTTTAATAAAAAATATATAGGCATAAAAAAACCTAATAAAATTGGCAAAACACAACAAAATTACTAAAACTAACTAAAAACGAAATGTCAGATATATAAAATCTAACTTTAAACGATGAAAATGAATTACTTGAAATAAAATAAAATAAAATGTAAAAAGCTAAAACTTATTTTCTTTCAGGTAGTTGCCAAGGCAAATATTTTTTTTTTAACTTGATGTGCTAAAAAACAAAAAGTGTAAACTGAAATGATAAAATGAATAAAAACTATATAGGCATAAAAAACTAATAAATAACAAAAACAGAACAAAATAAAACTATCTAAAAAGAAAATGTAAAATATAACCTTAAACTAAAACGATGAAAATTAATTACTTGAAATAAAATTCTATAAAATATAAAAAGCTAAAACTTTTTTCTCATTTTGTTTTTAACTTGATGTACTAAAAACAAATACTATAAGTGAAATAATAAAATAAATAAAAACTAATATACGCATAAAAAACGCAATAAAAATAACAAAAGCACAACAAAATTACTAAAAAAGACAATTTAAAATATAACCTTAAACTGAAACGGTGAAAATTAATTACTTGAAATAAAATACAATAAAACATAAAAAATTTTACTTTTTCAGCTAGTTGCCAAAGTATAATTTCTCATTTTATTAAAAAAAAAAACATACAGACAAAAAAATAAAATAAACCAACTAATACTAGTAAGAAAATAAAAATATGAAAATATTATAAAAATAAAAACTAATTCAAAACTAGATAATAAAATAACACTGGTCCCGTTCCTTGTTAAATAATAAACCACTGATATGACTGAAATCTACATTTTGTCTGTATGTTCATGATGTTTTACTTTTAAATTTAGTTTTCTACAAACGTACTGTTCAGTTCTTTGGAGATCATTTCTTTTAAATAAGAAAAAAAAGAGTGAATCTTTCAGAAAGATTGAGGTAATAAAAATATCTGGCATTGTAATTTCTCTGAGTTCAGAGCCCTAATATACTGCCTTCATTTCCACTAGCTTTAGTAAAGCTCGGTACTATCATCCTTAATAGAAATCTTTTTTTAAATAAGAAAATAAATCAGTTTTTGCCTCTCAGATCTGTTTGTTTGTCTCTGCTATTCTCTGCTGCTTCTCCCCCAGTTCACTGCCGCTGCAGTGGAGTCTGTGGCCGCTCATGCGTGTCATTATTACTGCTATTGACAGCGTGAAGGAAATGATAGGCTCGCATGTAAGCTATAAGATCAGCGCAGCAGAACCAGTCGATCTCAAAACACACAAACAGATTAAAATTGAGTTGACTCGTAAACACAGCGCACTACGCATGATGCAGTCCTGAGATATGTGAAAATAAAGATTTCTAAACTGCAGTAAACACCTTTAAATTACTACTCTTGATAAAATATTTTTTTATTTAATAATCACATTTAGATTAGGACTGCATGTAACAATTGTTTTGAAAGTGAATGTCAGATATTGCTTTAATTAACAATTTAACAGGTAATAAAATAAAAGTAATAAAATAATGCTGTGAATGTATGCTGTTCATGCTGCGCAAAAATGGAATTTAAAATCCAAATGTTGCATGCAATATTAATTGCATGTAGGTTTTCTCATTAAAAAAACAAGTTATTATCGGTTTTATCCATGTTTTGCTATTGAGGTCCTGATTTCAATCTAATTACATTGTCTGTAAAATATTTTGTAGGATATTATAGGGATAGTTCATCCAAAAAAAGAAAATTCTGTCATAATTTACTCACCCTCATGTCGTTTCAATCCTGTAAAAATTTTGTTTATCTTCAAAACACATCTCTAATATTCTGTCTATCCATTGAAAGTCTAGGTAATTAACATTTTCAAGCTTCAAAATGACAGGGTATAGAATCCTGTTTCCGATACTAAATAAAAAATAAAAAAAGGTTATTACGTCTTTTTATCTTGCAATTCTGACTTTTTTTCTCCAAATTGTGATATAAACTCACAATTACGTGAAATAAAGGTAGAATTGCAAAATAAACTGTTTCTTGAAAATGCGAGTTTGTATCTCACAATTCTGACTTTTCCCGCAATTGTGTGTTTATATTTTGCAATTCTGACTTTGCAGTTAAATTTGCAGTTGTGAGTTACAAAGTCAAATTTTGAGGGGGGGGGAAGACTGATATGTTCTTAGTATTGCGAGTTCTGAGAAAAAAAGTCTGAATTTCGAGTTTATATCTCAGTTCTGACTATGTTTCTTAGAACTACAACTTCATATCACGCAATTCTGACTTTAGAACTCACAATTGCAAGTTCATATCAGAATTCTGAGGGGAAAAAAATCAGAATTTCAAGATGTAAACAATTGCAAGAAAAGTCAGAATTGTGAGATAAAAACGAGCAATTATGACTTTTTTCATGAAAATGTGAGTTTGTGTCTCATAATTCTGACTTTTCTCACAATTGTGTGTTTATATTTCGCAATTCTGACTTTTTTTCTCAGGATTGTGAGATATAAACCTGCAAATGTGAGTTAAAAAGTAAATTTTTTAAGGGCGGGAGACTGATATGTTCTCAAAATTGCGAGTTCTGAGAAAAAAAGTCTGAATTTTGAGTTTATATCTTACAGTTTTGACTATGTTTCTCAGAACTACAACTTCATATCACGCAATTCTGACTTTATAACTCACAATCGCGAGTTCATATCAGAATTCTGAGGGGAAAAAAGACAGAATTGTGAGATTAAAAATGGGCAAGTATGACTTTTTTTTTGCGAAAATGTGGGTTTGTATCTCACAATTCTGACTTTTCTCGCAATTGTGTGTTTATATTTCGCAATTCTGACTTTTTTCCTCCCAATTCTGACTTTTTTTCTCTGAATTGTGAGATATAAACTTGCAATTGTGATGTACAAAGTCCAATTTTTTAATGGGGGGGACTGATATGTTCTCAAAATTGCGAGTTCTGAGAAAAAAAGTCAGAATTTTGAGTTTATATCTTACAGTTTTGACTGTTTCTCAGAACTACAACTTCATATCATGTAATTCTGACTTTATAACTCACAATTGCGAGTTCATATCAGAATTCTGAGGGAAAAAAAGACAGAATTGTGAGATAAAAATTGGCAAGTATGACTTTTTTTTTGCGAAAATGTGGGTTTGTATCTCACAATTCTGATTTTTCTCGCAATTGTGTGTTTATATTTCGCAATTCGAACTTTTTTCCTCCCAATTCAGACTTTTTTTCTCAGGATTGTGAGATATAAACCCGCAAATGTGAGTTAAAAAGTAAAATTTTTGAGGGGGGAAAACACTGATATGTTCTCAGAATTGCAAGTTCTGAGAAAAAAAGTCTGAATTTTGAGTTTATATCTCACAGTTTTGACTGTTTCTCAGAACTACAACTTGTATAACTTACATATCATGCAATTCTGACTTTATAACTCACAGTCGCGAGTTCATATGAGAATTCTGAGGGAAAAAAAAGACAGAATTGTGAGATAAAAATTCGCAAGTATGACTTTTTTTTTGCAAAAATGTGGGTTTGTATCTCACAATTCTGACTTTTCTCGCAATTGTGTTTATATTTTGCGATTCAAACTTTTTTCCTCCCAATTCAGACTTTTTTTCTCAGGATTGTGAGAAATAAACCCGCAAATGTGAGTTAAAAAGTAAAATTTTTGAGGGGGGAAAACACTGATATATTCTCAGAATTGCGAGTTCTGAGAAAAAAAGTCTGAATTTCGCAGTTGATTATATTTCTCAGAAATGCAACTATATATCACGCCGTTCTCACTTTGTAACACAATTGTGAGTTTACATCAGAAAGTCTGAATTGTAAGATGTAAACTCACAATTGTGAGACAAAAATTCAGAATAGTGAGATAAAAACTTGCAATTATGAGTTTTTTTCTCAAATGCGAGTTCTCACAATTCTGTCTTTATCGCAATTGTGTCTATATTTCGCAATTCTGACTTTTTTCCTCCCAATTCTGACTTTTTTTCTCTGAATTGTGAGATATAAACTTGCAATTGTGAGTTACAAAGTCCAATTTTTTAAGGGCGGGAGACTGATATGTTCTCAAAATTGCGAGTTCTGAGAAAAAAAGTCTGAATTTTGAGTTTATATCTTACAGTTTTGTTTCTCAGAACTACAACTTCATATCATGCAATTCTGACTTTATAACTCACAATTGCGAGTTCATATCAGAATTCTGAGGGAAAAAAGACAGAAATGTGAGATAAAAATTGGCAAGTATGACTTTTTTTTGCGAAAATGTGGGTTTGTATCTCACAATTCTGACTTTTCTCGCAATTGTGTGTTTATATTTCGCAATTCTGACTTTTTTCCTCCCAATTCTGACTTTTTTTCTCTGAATTGTGAGATATAAACTTGCAATTGTGAGTTACAAAGTCCAATTTTTTAAGGGCGGGAGACTGATATGTTCTCAAAATTGCGAGTTCTGAGAAAAAAAGGCTGAATTTTGAGTTTATATCTTACAGTTTTGTTTCTCAGAACTACAACTTCATATCATGCAATTCTGACTTTATAACTCACAATTGCGAGTTCATATCAGAATTCTGAGGGAAAAAAGACAGAATTGTGAGATAAAAAAAACTTTTTTTTGTGAAAATGTGGGTTTGTATCTCACAATTCTGAGCTTTCTCGCAATTGTGTGTTTATATTTCGCAATTCAGACTTTTTTTCCTCCCAATTCTGACTTTTTTTCTCAGGATTGTGAGATATAAACCCGCAAATGTGAGTTAAAAAGTAACATTTTTGAGGGGGGAAAACACTGATATGTTCTCAGAATTGTGAGTTCTGAGAAAAAAGGCAGAATTTCGAGTTTATATCTCGCAGTTGATTATATTTCTAAGAAATGCAACTATCTATCACGCAGTTCTCACTTTGAAACCCAATTGTGAGTTTATATCAGAAAGTCTGAATTGTGAGATGTAAACTCACAATTGTGAGACAAAAATTCAGAATAGTGAGATAAAAACTTGCAATTATGAGTTTTTTTCTCAAATGCGAGTTCTCACAATTCTGTCTTTATCGCAATTGTGTCTATATCTCGCAATTCTGACTTTTTTCCTCGCAATTCTAACTTTTTTTCTCTGAATTGTGAGATATAAACTTGCAATTGTGAGTTACAAAGTCCAATTTTTTAATGGGGAGGACTGATATGTTCTCAAAATTGCGAGTTCTGAGAAAAAAAGTCTGAATTTTGAGTTTATATCTTACAGTTTTGTTTCTCAGAACTACAACTTCATATCATGCAATTCTGACTTTATAACTCACAATTGCGAGTTCAAATCAGAATTCTGATGGAAAAAAGACAGAATTGTGAGATAAAAATTGGCAAGTATGACTTTTTTTTGCGAAAATGTGGGTTTGTATCTCACAATTCTGACTTTTCTCACAATTGTGTGTTTATATTTCGCAATTCGGACTTTTTCCCTCCCAATTCTGACTTTTTTTTCTCAGGGTTGTGAGATATAAACCTGCAAATGTGAGTTAAAAAGTAACATTTTTGAGGGGGGAAAACACTGATATGTTCTCAGAATGGTGTTCTGATTATATTTCTCAGAAATGCAACTATATATCACGTAATTCTCACTTTGTAACTCACAATTGCAAGTTCATTTCAGAATTATGAAAAAAAAAGTCCGAATTGCAACTTTATATCACACAATTCTGACTTTATAACTCACAATTTTCTGAGGAATTCTGAGGAAAAAAGTCAGAATTGGGAGATAAAAAGTCGCAATTCTGACTTTTTCTTGAAAATGCACGTTTGTATCTTGCGATTCTGCCTTTTTTTTCTCTTTAAATTCTTACTTTTTTTCCAGAATTGTGTTACATAAACTTGCAATTGCGAATTAAAAGTCCAGTATTTGAGGGGGGAAAAGACTGATATGTTCTGAGAAATATACTCAGAATTGCGTGATATACATTTTTTTGTCTTAAAATTTGCAAGTTTATATATCATTCTGAGAAAATTCTTAGAATCGTGAAATATAAACTCACAATTGTGAGTTAAAAAGTAAAATTTTTGAGGGGGAAAGACTGATATGTTCTTAATATATAGTTCATATCTCACAGTTCTGAATATATATTTCTCAGAATTGCAACTTTATATCACACAATTCTGACTTTATTATTCGCATTTGTGAGTTCATGTCAGAATTCTGAGAAAAAAGTCAGAATTGGAAAATGTAAACGTGCAGTTTCTGAATTGTGAGATAAAAAGTCGCAATTTAGATTTTTCTCAAAAATGCACGTTTCTATCTCGCAATTCTGACATTTTTCTCAGTATTGCAAGTTTATATATCAGAATTCAGAGAAAAAAAGTCAGAATTGTCAGATGATGTCTCAATTGTCATTTTGCATCACAAAATGATCCATATATGTGACCCTGGACCACAAAACCAGTCATAAGGTTAAATTTTACAAAACTCAGATGTATACATCACATGAAATCTCAATAAATAAGCTTTCTATTGATGTATGGTTTGTTAGGATAGGACAATATTTGACCAAGATACATCTATTTGAAAATCAGGAATCTGAGGGTGGAAAAAAATCAAAATACTGAGAAAATCACCTTTAAAGTTGTCCAAGTTAGGTTCTTAACAATGCATATTACTAATCAAAAATTACATTCTGATATATTTACAGTAGGAATTTTACAAAAAATCTTCATGGAACATGATCTTTACTTAATTTCCTAATGATTTTTGGCATAAAAGAAAAATCTATAATTTTGACCCATACAATGTATTTTTGGCTATTGCTACAAATATACCCCAGCGACTTAAGACTGGTTTTGTGGTCCAGGGTCACATATATCGAGTGGTTTAATCAAACTCTTTCTGAAGAAAAACGATGATTTCAGATCAACAGATTTAATTAGTAAATAACGTGATCAAATAGGGTAAATGCATGTTTTGAGATTTCATTTTTGAGATTTATATAATGTCATAACAATAACATTTATAATATTTCAAATGTGTTTTACTTTTATGAGTGTACCATTTGCCAGTTTTGACTGTTTTTAGCTACGCGATTCTCTGTGGAAGTCTTTCTTTGTCAAAATCCAGTCACAGATGTGATGTTAACAGAGTTGAATAACAGCTTGGCTGAACTAGAGTACAGGAGAGATTTCTGAGTACAGCTGAAATTGTATTTATCCACATTGCTTTGTAGACGTAATTTCAGTCTGTTTTTGAACTCTGTTTGACAGAACCAGTCGTTCGTCTACAGATAAGCTACTTTGTTTACGCAACAGCAGATCAGCTATTAAATTTATTGTGCGTGAGCACACGAGCGCAGCGTATAATTCTGTGTTCTTTGATCAGCTTAATTAGTTTCTCTGATCACTGCTTTTTAAGTACTAAATCTTTAAAAATATATGTATTTGCTATTTGATTTAATTAACATTTATTAAATATTAACCAGGCTCTGGTGTGGTATCTTCAAAGAAAATGAGCTTGGAGAAAAACAGCAATTACTAAATCTTCCCCAAATCGCCATTTTAAAAGTCACTGGGCTTTTACGTCCTCGTTTGCAATTACAGCTCTAGCGCATCAACCTGCAATCCAGCAATCCTGCAGAGTCAGTGCGCTTCTTCACCTAAAGCTTTTAGTCTAATTACGCAAGTGTTTCTTTAAAGCACACTTCAGACAGATAGAGCTGGGCTTTGGAAGTGTATGGAGAGCGCCTGAGATAAAAAGGTTAAAATAATGAATGGCCTTTTAGCAGTTTGCTAGGTAGCTAATGACAGTGGACCTGCTGGCGTGCCAGATCTCTGGCAGCTCCTGCTGGCATTCGGCTGTCAGCATTCCTCGGGGAACATCTGCGTTTCATCTGCGACGTCTCCAGCACTTTCTAAAGATACATTTTAAGATTTCAGTGATGCATTTGATACAGTATGGTTTACCGTGCTGTTACTATGGTGCAGTGATTATGGTAATTCCTTAGCACCAGTGTTGTTGTTTTTGTTGTTAACTAAGACTTAAACTATGATTGATAGATAGATACAATTTAAATGTATTTTTTCAATGTAAATTTTTAAGTTGAATTAATTAATGTAATATATAAATATATAAACATTAAGTAAAAAAAAAAATAAGGCTGAAATAAAATGTCTGTATTATATGAAAACTTGAGCTTGTGCACTAAAACTTTCATAAGAAGCGATTATTTACTCTGGAACTGACCATTTACAAATATTTAAATATTTTTTTGTTTATGGATATCTTATGGATATAAATATAAATACATATGGATATAAGAAATGGACATAAAAAATAATTTAATTAAAAGAAATGTGAATGATACTGCATGCCAGTGTTGTTAATGTTAACCAAAATTAAAAATTGTATTTATTTATTTATTTATTTATTTTTGTTTTGGATAATTGCACTAAATCGGAAATAAAATACAAATATTAATATTAGATGAAATCTTAAATGTTGCATTGTCTACTAAATGAAATAAGATATGTTTAAGTTGAAGTACTGTTGCTATTACTAAAATTAAAGCTGAAATAAAAACTAAAAAGCTAAATAGAAATATAAAATGACAAATGCACAAAACAAAATGACTACAAACCAAATTAAAAAGAAAACTGAAAATATAAAAAAGCAAGTAAAAATATTAATACCTAATAATTATCAAATTATTATTAATACTGAAAGAATACACTACCAGTCAAAAGGTTTTAAAAAGTATGATTTTTAATGTCTTTTTTTAAAGAAGTCTCTTCTGCTCATCAAGCCTGCATTTATTTGATCGAAGAAAATATAGAAATATATTTTCTTTCTTAAAATTATTTCCTGTGATTTCAAAGCTGAATTTTTAGCATCATTACTCCAGTCTTCAGTGTCACATGATCCTTCAGAAATCATTCTAATATTTTGATTTGCTGCTCTAAATAACATTTATTATTGTTATTATTATGTTAAAAACAGCTGATTATTGATTTTTGATAAACAGAAAATTCAAAAGAACAGCATTTATCTGAAATAGAAGCCTTTTGTAACATTATAAATATCTTTATTGTTATTTTTGATCAATTTAAAGCATCCTTGATAAATAAAAGCATAAATTTCTATCATTTCATGTTACAAAAGCTTTTTTATTTCAGATAAATGCTGATCATTGGATCTTTCTATTCATCAAACAATTCTAAAAAAAATTTACTCAACTGATTAGAATAATCAAAATAAATGTTTCTTGAGCAGCAGATCAGCATATTAGAATGATTTCTGAAGAGTCTTGTGAAACTGAATACTGGAGTAATGATACTAAAAAATCAACTTTGATCACAGGAATAAATTAAATTTTAAAATATATTCAAACAGAAAACAGTTATTTTAAATAGTAAAAATATTTCACAATATTACTGCTTTTGCTGTACTTTGGATCAAACAAATGCTAATTGGGTGAAATAAAAATAAATTTATATGAGTTTTTTGGATTTTTAGTGACTTTTAAAAGATTCTTTTTTTGATCCCTTTATGGCTCCAATTGTTGGTATTTTCTATTAGAACTTATTATATTAACTTCACAACAGAAAGTGAATATAAGCTTGATTTTAAATCAGTGGTTATCTGATGATGTTTTATTGAGCTGAAATCATTGTGGCTCTCTGCAGAATTCATGAGGAGCCCATGTGTGGAAGCAGGCCTCATTCCTCCACTGGTTCAGCTGCTAAACTGTAAGGACCAGGAAATACTGCTCCAGACGGGACGAGCCCTCGGCAACATCTGCTACGACAGCCGTAAGTGCCCATTATCACTCCCTCAGCCTTTCCCAGCCCCGCCGCGTCTACTGTGAGATATTTCAGAGTCTCTGGGCTGATCTGAAGAGGAACTGCTGCTACAGTTGTCTGAATGAGTGACATGAGGCAGGCAGTGCAGCTCATAGTTGAGCGAGAAGCTAGTTTTGAGATCTCTGACTAAACTTTTCCTGCACTTTTTCATTTCACACATGGCTTCCAAAAGTAATTGTACAAGAACTGCTGAATTCTTGATTCTAAATGGTTGACAGACGTCCTAAAGTGTGATTTTTAAGATGGTACGTGAATGTGGTGTAAGTGAATTATTGAATTTATACACACTTTGACTTCAATACTGAACAAAATTGATGAATTTGCAGTGGTTGGTAATTGAAATTATATCTTGCATCTATGTTAAATTGTCACATTTTTCTTTTTGCCATAGAGATATGACTAAAAAAGTCACAATTGTGTCTATTTGTTAATTGTGACTTTTTTTTGGAATAAAAATGGGAGAAATAAAGTGCGTCGAGCAGCTTTTAGGATCACAACTGAGTCGAGTGATTTTGACTAAGGAAAAGATGAGGACGCAGCCATCTTTCTGCAGTTTTATTGAATTAATCAAGTGATTCCCATCTGCGGCTGCTTAAAACTATTAAAACGTAAATCATATCTTAAAAATTAGGTTCTCAAAGTGTTATTTTAACTCTATTTGTGTTTATACTAGTGTAATACTATGCACTAACATTGAAAAAATCACTTTTAATGATTATATGCAATTTAAAATATACATTTGAAATGTTGCTGACTCAATCTGTACTGTACAGATTGTTTTCTAATTAAATGCTTTCTAAAGTGAGAAAGTCGCTCCATTAACTCCATCTACAACCAATTAACATGCAGCAAATCATGCTTCATGGCTGTAACTTTAACTGTAGGAAGAAAAAATAAGACAAGCAAGTTATAATGCACTGCATCACTTAATGTCTTGTAAGTTTACATTTTCATTTCAAAACTGACTTGGTATCTCAGTATATATATATATATAATTTTTATATTACTTTTTCATTTTAAAATTATGACTTAGTATCTCATAATTGTGAGATACCTCAGTTTCAGGTCTTATAATAACCTTTTATGCCACAATTGTCACAGTTCCTTAGTAGCTAATTATTTTATGTCATAATTATAACTTAATATCTTATATGTTTGAATTTTTGTGACTTAGTTTCAGATGTTTTTTGTACTTTTTTTCCTCATAATTTTGAACTTTTGTCATTCTTATGACTAAGCATATCATAATTTTCACTTTTTATGCCATAATTATCACTTAATATCAAAATTATGACTTAGTATCTCAATTTCAAATCTTATAATATCTTATGTCACAATTGTGACAGTGACTTAGTATCTAATTTTTTATGTCATACTTTTGACTTTAATTGATTTATGACTTTGTCGTAATTTACATTTTTTAGGTCATGCATATAAACTACGAAGATGTCAGACAGAGGTAGATCTAAGAGGGCAATCTAAAATGCTTTAATAATTATTTAGAAATATTTCTGCACAAAATTTGTAACCTTCCTTTTTGTACAAATGTTTGAGTTGTTGATGATATTTCAGAATTTAACAGAAAGAAGACCACCGTTTTTAGTTAAAATATGAATAATTTCTAATAATGACCACTTTAAATGGCCACAGTCATGTTAATGGTTATGTTTTATAAAATTAAATTAGGTTAAAATGAACACACGTCTTCCTTAGTGTTAATAATAAAGTTTTCTATGGGAATAAATATGACAAAACAGTTTGTAAACTTTTTTTTTATAAAATGGATAATTACGGCCCTTGATTCTGATTGTTTGTAAATTACTCCACAAACGTGCATCTTTGTAAACCATGGCTTCTTGGGGCTTATTGCTTTAATAATTAGTATTCGATTGATCTTTAATCCTGATATGTAGAGCTCGACCGATATATCGATTTACCTATATTATCGTTTTTTTTAAAAAGAGTGTTTTTTACACTAACATTGAGAAATTTTAAGTATGTTATAGACTTCTCACTAAAACCCTAAAGAATCATATCAACTGACCTCTTTAACATTTACTATATAACCATTATTTCACTAATACACATCTAAAAAAAAATTACAACTCAATGGAAATTAATGAATTATTGTTTAAGTGTAGTTCTGTGTAAATGCATAGATAAAGAGCACTTTGTCAGAATCTAGAATGACAAAAACATTAGTAATTCTGATGTAACATACCAATAGAGAAATGCAATAAAATATTGTGTTATTCCAATATTCCAGAAAATATTATTCAGTGAATTAGCATTATCCAGTGAATTATTCTTCACTCTTTATATTAAACAGCTTATAAACCAATTAAAACTTTAGACTCCTGTTGTTTATTTATTTTCTCCATTCGAAAACATTAAACACATTCTACATTTATTTTGCTTGTTAGTGTTGCAGCTGATGCTTTTTATAAATACAGTGTTCATATTGTTGTAATATGGAGATTAAATTTAACATGAGAGACGATTTTTTATTTATTTAGGATGACTGAAAGGAGGAAAAATCAAAGTGAAGTATGGATTTACATCACTTAGTCATTTATTTACACTATAACAGTAAATAAATATTGGTTATCGGGCACATAAACGCAAATAATCGGTATCGGTAAAAAAAAAAAATCAATATCAGTTGATCACTATCGATATGTATCACTTGCAATTAAGTAATATGTAATAATATCTATTAAATATCCAAATACTTTGAGATGATTTATGTGGCCACTGACAGATAGGAATTAAATGGCATTGCATTAGGAGCCGTCGGCAAATGGACACAGATGTGTTTAATGGTGAAGCTGATTGACAGGGCAGCTGAACTTGATCGCAGATGGCTCTGACCCTTTGTCGGAGATGACACATGCCATCGTCATGCTTTTCACTCAAGGGCTTCGTTGACTTGCACACCCCACGCATTATTTGTCTTTTTCAGCGTCCAAAACCAATCACAGAAGCCAATTTGGGAATTTGTTTTCACTATTCAGATCTTTTACTTTGTTCTGTTGTGTTTAAATCACGTTCTCTCTTCTTGTCCACTGTCTTCCTGATTTGTGTTATAAAAGGCAGGCGTCGTAGACTCGGTGTGGGCAAGCATCAGTGTAAACAAACCTGCAACATTGTTCATGGCAGCTAAGCTGACTCATATCTGACACAAACACCGTCATCTGCTCACAGAGCTTCCTGGAAAACTTCGCTTAAATATAAATTGCTGGTTTAGGTTAAGGCAGTATTTTGTTTCTGGGACAAGTATGACTAAAAATGGAATTATAGTGATGTGAAGGGATTGAACTTCATGATTCATGATTCGTGAATCAATTTTATTTACATAGTCGCAGCATGTTGTAACAGTCAAGTGTAGGATAGGATGCTTGAGGATGGGATTTTAAGCACCACATAGCAACCACAACCTTGTAGTATGCTGGCATTGACTTTTGGACAGGCAGTCACCAGTTATTTAGTATTATTTACTTGTTTACCGCACAAATGCGGCAGTGCATTCCGTAACCTGTAGCATTTTATATACAAATGCGAATGAAACTACAAGCATGCGTGTCAGATCTGCGTCAAATTCAGCAGCGGCAGCTCTTAAAATAATAGCAGCTAAATAAACTAATAACCCAGCTGCTGTGATGTCTGTTAATCAAAGCCTTTTGTAGCCTTAAAGGGGCTATATGCAATTTTCTGAAATTTAAACTCGCGACTGACACCAGTGGCCAAAAAAAGAACTGCTCTTCCTTTCTGCTCGCTCTCGCAGCGCGCGCTCGTACGTACAAACTTCACAAGTCATCCGCTGCAAAGAAGTCAACATTATGTTTACAGAGGTAAGAACAGTCAAATACAAATATGTGACCCTGGACCACAAAACCAGTCTTAAGTCGCTGGGGTATATTTGTAGCAATAGCCAAAATACATTGTATGGGTCAAAATTATTGATTTTTCTTTTATGTCAAAAATCATTAGGAAATTAAGTAAAGATCATGTTACATTAAGATTTTTTGTAAAATTCCTACTGTAAACCTATCAAAATGTAATTTTTGATTAGTAATATGCATTGTTAAGAACTTAATTTGGACAACTTTAAAGGTGATTTTCTCAGTATTTAGATTTTTTTGCACCCTTATATTCCAGATTTTCAAATATTTGTATCTCGGCCAAATATTGTCCTATCCTAACAAACTATACATCAATAGAAAGCTTATTTGTTGAGCTTTCATATGATGTATACATCTCAGTTTTGTAAAATCTAACCTTATGACTGGTTTTGTGGTCCAGGGTCACATATTGTTTGAGAAACTAAGTTTGTTTGCAATATATATGACACAACAAAATGCACAGTAGTGCTTCGAATTTATATAGTAATAGTGTTTGTATATTTCAGTGTTTGTTTAGAACAGGGCTCTGAACCGGTTCAAGGAACGAAAACAAAAACATTGAACAGAAACAAAAACAAAAACGAAATCAATTTTAATCGTTCTGAACAGAAACGGAAACAGAAATTCCAAATTAACCGGTTAATAACGGTATTTTTATCGTTCTCTTTATTATATCAATTTGGCAGGCCAAAAACATGAATTCAAATTGTGTGCGCAAATGCGACGGTGACGCATACAATGTGAAATGCCCGCGAAGCAGGCGTCATTAGCAGAGCCCTTTCTGATGCGACGAGCTTAAGGTTACCAAGCACCTGGCTGTTTCATGTGCAAAATTTTTTTTTAAGTACTGGGCAAGCATTGCTGCCACTAAGCCAGATTTGCACAAACTTGCTATGAATGTAATTGCGCTACCTGTAACGTAGGGCTGGGCGATAAAACGATATTTTGTATTCTTTGTCGGCCCGCCCAGCCCCCCTTTAACGTCCAGTTAATTTTATTTTCTATATAGCGCCAGATCACAGTAGAAGTTAAGGTTATCTTTCCTACAGAACAGGTCCTTGTTGTTGTATTAAACAAACTAAATAGCCTTATGTTATTTATCTCATTTACACGACGGCATGTCATTTCTGTGTCTTCATGGTCGCGCGTTTACAACTGGATTGCGGACTCTATTCATAAAAACGGACTTTACTATAGGGCGGAATGCCGCGGAATTCGTCGATTTTTGGATCAATAAATCAAAAGTTGGTCTGTTAATTAATTCAAATCGCGATATGGACTAGTGTCTGTGAAAACTGAAATGCAAAAAGACCGTTTCAATATGAATCCTGCGTGTTCCGTTCGCCTCTTTATGTATGAATGGTGGAGACGCGTTTTTTTCACTACACGCATACTGCACACGTGACGCTCCCGCTAATTTATGGCCTTTGCATCTCACATGAACAGACAAACTCCAATAATGACAAACATCTCCAAAGGTGCTGTCAGTGTCACTTTTTGTCAATTTTACCGTTTCATTAGTGAAACTAGCATCATTCATAGTGTATACACACTGAAACTTCATGGCAACCTGTCAAAATAAAAGTACGGTTTAACATGTAACAGAACAGGTCATAAAAAATATCAATAATTATCGATATCGACCGATATGAAACACTGATATCGTGATACAGTTTTCAGCCATATCGCCCAGCCCTACTGTAACGCAAGTAAGTGTTGAGCGTGCATTTTCATGCCTCAAGTACATTCTTTCCCCTCTGAGGTCGTCAATGAATGCACAGGTCCTAGAGGACATTCTCTTTGTACGTTTCAACCCAAAGTATATGGACTTTAAGTAGGCTATAGATTGACTTTTTTTTTATTTTGCTGAAGCCCATCCAGTTTTTCCAGTAGCCTATTTGGTATATTATAATTTAAGTTGTTGATCTGTTGTGTTAAATGTTAAAAAAAAAATCTGTTGTTGTTTTATAATGTTACAATGCATTACGTTTTCTTTTACTTTTATGCATTAAATGTAAAATCATAACTATCTGGAGTTCTGTTTTGTTTGAGTGAAAATAGCCTATAATAGGCTATTATGCATATAGGTAAGGAATAAGTCAACAGGTTTTTATCGCAGATTAACCCGTGTGGTCATGATGTTAAGCGGATGGTCTTGAAGGGGCTTATTTCGCTATAGTATTATCAAACAAGAAAATTGTTTAAAAAAAAATCTATCTATCGCGCCGTGTAATAAAATAACGTTTATTAACCGGTATTTTTTCTAGAAAACCGTACTGTTTAATGAGGAACGCAAGAACAGGAACGTTATAATATCGATTCTGCTCGGAGTGAACCGAAATGGATTTTTTTTTTCCGTTTTTAAGCCCTGGTTTAGAATAGTGTGAGTGTTTTATAAAACGTAACATAAAATGAAGACAACGTGTCACAAAATGACACAGATCTGAGCTCCCTCCAAGGCTCAAATGCGAAGCCGATGTTCACTCTAGTCCTTGCTTGGCGTCGGTCGCTCTCAATCTTCGATCTTTTTTGGGCACTTGTCAGGGATTTAACTTTTTTTAGTCTTCTGTGGAGTTACTGTTGGTGTCAGAGTTGTCCTGGGTCTCTGCTGTGTATTCGCACAATCCATTGCACTGCTTGCGAGTGTAGGCTAATTGCTGACCAGCGGTGGTGGCAGAGTGATCTGAAATGTTTAACATGAACGCGCTTGACGTCACATTCCGCAGACAGCGCGAGAAAAATCCGACCCGACAGAAAATAGGAAAAATAGGATACAGGCTTATAGGTGCACCCACTGTGAGCTGACAAGGTGTCAGTATGCTCATCAGGAGATGTTTGAGTCAGAAATGGTCAAATAAAAAGGCTATTGTTACGTTTATTTTGGGGAAAAAGTTGCGTATAGCCCCTTTAAGGATTCATCTATATTCAGTTTAGTGTTTGATAACTTTGTTTAATTTCTGTATATTGCCTACTTGTGGAAGGGGACAGTAAATAATCGGTGTATGTAAAGATTGTTAAGTTGACTTAAATTAGGAGTTGTTATTTTTTAAATTCTAATAAATGTTATAATTGATGAGTAAAAATCTGTATTAAGTAGCACAGGTATATGTGTTAGCAATAGCCAAAAATGCATTGTATGGGTCAAAATTATCTATCTTTCTTGTATGGCAAAAATCGTCTCAGGTTACGTATGTAACCCTAGTTCCCTGAGAATAGGGAACGAGACACTGCGTCCTCTAGAGGGCGCTTTTGGGGAACGCTGCAGCGTGCCTCGAGTCTGAAGAATGCATAGAAAAACTACATGAAATGGCCGGCGCCAGCGTATGACGTCACCGCGGCGCGTCAGTCGCTGCCGTTGCGTCACTACCGGGCGACCATAACATAAAAGAGGCGCCCGTGCAACACAATACATCTTCAAAGTCTGAAGCTTTACCGTCCGAAGCATGGCGAGGAAGCCTAGAGGACGCAGTGTCTCGTTCCCTATTCTCAGGGAACTAGGGTTACATACGTAACCTGAGACGTTCCCTTCCGAAGGGAACTCTCACTGCGTCCTCTAGAGGGCGCTTTTGGGGAACGGTATACCAACACTGCCATGCTGAGGGGAGTGCATGCTAAGCCAGCGAGCACTAAGCAACAATTCTGAGAGGAATTGCCCCTACTAGGACGTGGTGACGGCTGTCAAAACGTTACCCCTCCCGGCCAGAGGCCTGACCTGTTACCCACTTACAGACTGGGTAGAACCCAGGGCACAGCTCAGGCTTGGAATTATAGGAATTCCTTCTGAGGGAAACGGCTAAGCTTCGATGGAAACTTAGACTTGTCAGAACCAGAAACTACCGCAACATAGGGCCTAGTTCCCTCAGGAACTGGCTCCCATAAGAGGGCAGAAACCTGTCCTGGGTCCGTTCAAAGGGCCACTAGTAGTGGCGCGCCCCAATAGTGGATGGTCAGCAGACATCAGCTAAGATATCAAAGGAGTCGAACCCAGGGAACCGGGGTTGTAAGCCGACTTCAATAGATGGGAACAAGGCAAAGCGTGTGACCCATACCAAAAAGGATTTAAAAGAGGAACTCAAACTTGGTGGGAACCTACCAACACGTGGATTTTATAGAAGTGGCCCAGGTGTGTGTGCACTTACCACACTTGTGGTTTTAACTGGAAGACGCCCAGGCATAGCGTGGGACGCTTACCGACATGATCGGATTTAAGGGGAGTGTTTTCCCAGGGGGTTTCACTATCAGCTCCATGCCGTCTGAAGAGACAGAAAGGGTATGACCCAGATGGTGAGGGGATTGCCACACTAACCCTCCCCTGGACAGAAGCTCGCAAGCTATCTGTCAACAGAGATGAACATGGAGCTGAGACCATCCTGAAATGGTGGACGATAGTAGAGGACAAAAATCCTGACCCTGATCCACAGGGAGGATCGCTTCTCCAGAAGGGGGCACTGCTGTCTTTTAGGGAACCCTTAATGAAAAGGGGGGAAGCGTGCACAGCCCGGTCCACGCGACCTGTATGAAGGTCTGGCAATCTCACGAAGGTGGGTTGGCGCTCATAGAAGACCCTTCCCAGAAGGGGAGCTGCACAACCGAACAGGAGCGAATGCTCTCACTGTTACCCTTCATAGAGGGGAGCATACATCCAGAATAAAGGCTGGAGAGTAGAAACCTGAAGCATGAAGGTCAAGCTCCTACCCTGGGAAACAGGGAGGAGAACTTGGCCACCAAGGAGTGGTGCTCTTATAAGTGAACCCTGGAAAGGGGGCACGCCAACATCCTTGTAGCAGATTCATAACTCTCAAGGGTCTGTCCCTGGTAGATTCCTACCCTCAGGAGGGAGGAAACATTCCGTCCTAGGAAGTTGCTCTGAAGGAAACCCTGAATTAGGGGAGGTCAGGTCCGTTCCAGCAATCCTGCGCACAGGGAGGAACACGAGCTCTTAACCTTAACAAAACCCATTCCTCAGAAGGGGGAGCACTCAGTCCTGGGAAGTTGCTCTGAAGGAAACCCTGGATTAGGGGAGCTCAGATATGTTCCAGCAATCCTGCGCACAGGGAGGAACGTGAGCTCTTAACCTTAACAAACCCTTTCCTCAGAAAGGGGAGCACTGTTTGCCTTGAAAGTTTCTGGGAAGCTCCGGAATGAATAAGGGCAGCTTCCTAGTTCAGACACTTCGTAAACCTTTCCTCAGAAAGGGAAGTGGAACTACCTGGGGGGCGAGAATCGATCCTAGAGTGACGGCTTTCTAAGGTGTTAAACACCGAAAGATGCTCAAACCCTCTGTAGGGGAGACATTCGTCAGCCTGGGTGTAGATCCTACATCAAGTGCTGCCTCAGCCCTCAGGCTTAGAATGAGGCGACTTGAAGAGAGTCACAAAGTGGCACTCAGATTTACATAAAAACCCCTTCCTCAGAAAGGGGAGCGCACACCAAATGGACCGAGAATCAAGACCCCAGCTGGAAAGCATGTCACCAGGTGGAGCTCAAATAAGAACCTTTTCCGCAGAAAAGGGAGCAACCAAACCTGCTCCGGGTTCGCAGCGAGCACTCCGGTCTGCTGCACTCCTATTCAAGTGAACGCCTGTCTCAACAGGTGTAGACACTCAGTTTCCATGGAAACCGTATTTAGGAGAGGACACGAAGCGGATCCTCGCACGCAGGCCGTCTGCAACAGAGTTAAACATACTAGTGCAATCTTAACCATAAATATCTTAAGATGCTTACCTAGGGAGAAAGGAAAATTTCCTTTTGCTCGTTTAACCACTGAAGGGGGAAGCCTGATAGTGCTGGAACAAGTGTTGTGTAGACGGACACCACCATACAACCGTTTGAAGGGAGGGGTGCTCCGTCGAGATGTTTCCACCTTTTTCTGAGGGAAAAATACAACACGCAACCTAACCCTGCAGGCAACACGCCTATCCAGCCATAAGGGGGGCGTAACTAGGGAGTTATGCTCCTGTCTCAATAGGGCATAAGTCTACACTAGGCCTGCAAAGGACAGCATAACCATATCAAGGGCAAACCCAGGAAAGACTTAGGGAGCTTACCTTGAAGAGGACAAGGTCCTATGTGTAATGTATGCTGTAAGGGTTGGTTTACCGCACAGCCTGTGGAGTGGAGAGGGCAAAACACTGCCGTAACCTTAATCCATAGGATCAGAGGGGGGCGTCTGCCGTAGACTCGTCGTATTTCTTCTGTGGAGAGAGAAAACATACACAGGCCTGAGACAGTATGAAGTTCCTTCAAAGTAAAAAACGGATCATACTCACCCATTTAAGAGCATCCTGCTTCATAGAAAGAGGCGGGACTCTCCTCAGAGACCGTCTGATTCCAGACCATCAGTAAATTAGGGTTCTATACAGGTAGAACCACCAAAGAACATCATAGGTCCGGGGAGTGCAGGAAGCTTAAATGGCGACAGGGGAATTAAAATGGCGACCCGACTGGACCGAGGGAAGGAGAGGTTTATTAGGTATTACTCTGACCCCTGCGAGAATTTTGTCTCGCTTGGATGACTTCCCTTAAATCCTGTCTGCCACCTCTCGATCCGCGTCGCCTCCTAGACCTGCTCGCAGGGGGAGGAGGAGCGCGGGATGCAACACTAGCCTTCTGCACCTGCCTCTGTTCCTCAGAAGGAGGCGGCGCAGGACCCCTGTGGTGTTCGGGCTGAGACCTGGGCCTTCGAGGGATAAAGGACTTGAAGGCAGCTGAGCGCGTCTTCGCTTCTCTGAACTTTTCAACCACCGTCTCGACGGAGGCACCGAAAAGCTCAGATGGCGAAACCGGTGCGTCGAGAAGAAAGCCCTTCTCTTTCCTCCCGACATCAGCCAGGTTCAACCACAGATGTCTCTCCGTAGCCACCATAGCCCCCATGGCCCTGCCCATATGGGTAGCGGCCTGCTTGGTGGCACGGAGAGCGAGATCCGTGGTGCGACGGAGCTCAGCCACCTGGTCAGGGGAAAGACCCTGACCGTTGTCCAGGTCTTTCAGCAGATCGGCTTGGTAGGCTTGGAGCACTGCCATGGTGTGCAGTGCACCCACCGCCTGACCTGCTGCTGCATATGCTCTGCCGTTCAGCCGGGATGTTAATTGCAGGGCCGGAGAAGGCAGAGAGGGAGTCTTGAGAGAGGAGGCCCGCCCTGTGGAGAGATAGCAGGCTAGCGTCTCTTCCACAGGGGGCATCTTCTCATAGCCGTGGTCACGCAATCCCTCGATATTAGCATAGTTCGCCATAGACGAACTATGAATGCGCGCCGAGTACGGCTTTTTCCAGCCCTTCTCGATCTCAGTATGAAGATCGGGAAGGAATGGGAGACTCACCGGAGCTGGGTGGTTATGGCCTGAAAGATACCGCTCGTCGAGGCGACCCCGCGGCGTTATCTTTCTAGCCCGCTTCCACGGCAGGTCGAGCCTGGCCGTGGCGCGGTCCATAACCTCCAGCAGCTCTTCATATGCAGGGCAGGAAGGTAGAGAGGATTCAGCCTCAGCGTCTTCATCCATCTCTAGCACTTCCTGTTCTTCTTGGGTGGAACCCAAAAGAGCACTTGCTCCTGGATCTGACGACGTCAGCGATAACGCATCATCATCAGCTAGGAGCCTGTCATCGTCTCCGGCTGGCGAGAGAGAGAGACCCTTCTCAAGTTCGTCAGCCAGTTCCACTTGCGAGCCCCACGAGCTCAGTTTCCTCCGTGCCTCGGCAACGGCAGGACCCGAACCGCGAGGGGCAAGTGAATGCTCATCTTTCCTCAGAAAGAGAGACAGACGAGACCGGAGCTTCTTCATAGGGAAGCGCTCACAATGTACACACAATGCCCCCTCAAGGACATCGCGTGTGTGCTCTTCGCCCAAACAGAATACGCAAAGCTCATGTGTGTCATCAGGTGTCAAATAACGAGGACACGGATGAACACACCGCTTAAACGACTTGCTAGTGCTTGCCATGATAGTAGTTTAAAGAAAGGATTCTTACCGTTTCTTCCAATGCACATCCAAACCGGGAAAGCTGAAGACAGCGAAGATGTATTGTGTTGCACGGGCGCCTCTTTTATGTTATGGTCGCCCGGTAGTGACGCAACGGCAGCGACTGACGCTGGCGCCGGCCATTTCATGTAGTTTCATGTAGAAGATATTTAGTAAATTTCCTGAATATATCGAAATTAATTTTTGATTAGTAATATGCATTGCTAAGAACTTTATTTGGACAAATTTAAAGGCGATTTTCTCCATAATTAGATTTTTTGATTTTTCTCAATAATTTGATTTTTTTCGGCACCCTCTGATTTTCAGATTTTCAGTTTAATCTCAGCCAAATATGGTCGTGGGTCATTATACGAAAACGTGCCATTTCCCACTTTGAATGTTTGATTTTCAAAGTACTGTTTTGAAAATCTTTAAGCCCCTTTTTGGATGAAGTAGATCCTTACCTCTCAGGAAAATGTGCTGTGCCATCTCAGGCTATCTTATTTTTTATTTTATTTTAATAAAACCAACGTAAATGTGTGTGTTTGGTCAACCCTGTTACCGACATATTAATTACTTTTTGAAAAGGTTTTAAATACATATATAGAACAAATCTGATATACTGTGAAAGATACCCCCCCCCCCCCTTGTTACATTAAGAGTTTTTGTGAATTGAGAATATTGAAAGTTTTATATTTTTTTTAGTGGATGAACACGTTCATTTCCAAATTACACTCTCCCAGCATCTTCTGTTTTAAGAAAAATGTATGGAAACAAAAATAAAACACCTCAATTCAATTTTGAGTGGATTATTAGCCTCTCTTACTAAACATTTACAATTAGTTGATTACATTTTTATTTTCATTTTTTAAATGATATTAGAATATTATACAAGTAACAGGGTTGACACATCAGTAACAGGGTTGACAACAGTTACCGTATTGGTTATACTGCTTGTTAGAGTTACAGTTATGGGTGTAATGGAGTCTTAATTGGACATTCATAAACCTTTAATTCAACATGACTAATCAGCATATTTTGTAGACAGCTCTACTGAGATATTATCTATGATTGCTGCACTTGCTGCTTTGGCTGTTCTGCTTTTCACTTGTGCTGCTCTCCAGTTCCGCCGCTTGGCTCTCCTTTCTCTGTCATTTAGTTCACTAACTGACTGCTTTTTCCCTGTGTCTCTGTCCTTTCTCCATTTTGCCCTCTCTTTTTCTAAATATGCTTCTCGTCTCTCGGGATCAGCATCTCTACGTTGTCTGTATCTGCGCTGTTTCTCAGCTGCAGAAAGAGGCATCCTAACAAAATCAAATCAAATAAAAATACGTAAAACACTTTAACAGCAACCTTGTTAATTGATTGACTTCTCATAATAAAAATAATAATGACTTTTGGTTTATAAAGCACATTTATAAAACCCAATGCACTTGTGTGCATCAGTATAGATCAGTAACCTCAACACATTTTAGCCTACCTATCAGTAGAATAAATAAAAAACATGATTTTTAGGGATGAAAACTGTAAAAACATGTATATTATGTAAATACTATTAGTAAGAAAAGTACGTCTATGAAAATTCTCAGTCATCCAGGTCATAGTTATCCAAGAAGGGTTGGCTCAGGGGTGACAACCCCACAGAGGTTAAATACCTGGCACTCCCCATCAGTCATTTAGAACTGAAGAAACCCCTTGGATGAGAGGCAAAACATCTTCAAATGAAGTACCAAGTCCAGTTGCCCTTGATTTAACCCTTCTTGGGTATACAACATGGGTAAGACACACAAAAGCATACTTTCGTCAACCCTGTTATCCTGGAATGGTAACAGGGTTGACGAAAAATGTTATTGGCGGCCATTACTAGCCATGAGGTATAGGTAATGACACCACATTATGTGCCTTAATGAGAGGCTTAAATGTTGTTATATATGTAAATTTTTAAATATGTACAAATCACTTTTTAACGTATGCTTTTCTGGTAACAGGGCTGACACAATGAGCGTGTCCCTGTCTTTCAGACATTACATAAACTCAAAGAAAATGCATTAAAAGAAGAGAACACTTACTTGTCTTCTACCGTCAACTTCTTGAAAGGCAGATGATGTCACTTCCTGGAAATGATGCAACTTTTGGAAGAGTCCATTATCTTTAAAGAGGTGTTTTCATAAAAAGTAACAGGGTTGACGAGAACCTAGGGACCCGACTAAATTGTGTTTTTTTTTTTTTTTTTATTTGACACATGTTAAGAATAAAATCCATTCATGACTAATGAACTGACACTTAAGGCTTTATACAAGTATATGTTTTTTTATGATAGTTTGACTTTTTTGGCCTCGATAGCAAGTAGAAGTAGAAAAATCATACTGAGGGACAGGCCATTTTCAACATTTCTGCAAGATGCTTTGCACAAAAATGTGTAGGGCTGCAACAACGAATCGATAAAATCGATAAAAATCGATTACTAAAAGCGTTGGCAACGAATTTCATAATCGATTCGTTGTGTCGCGCGACGCAGAGACATTTGGTTGTTATTATATATATTAAAAAAAATAATTGAGCGCACAGCGGAGTGGACACATTCGGTCTCTCTCCCGCACTGATGCCAGCAGAGTTCGGCACCTCATAAGCTGTGTTTCCATCCAAAAATGCGAATTTAACTTATGCGCAAAACTGGAACATTTGAGCATAAAGCACCGTTTCTACATTATATATATAGGCCTATGCTGCCCCGATTTATATCAAACATGTTTGATAAGCCTACTTTGGCTAGCGTACTTTCACAGCAGCCAATGCTCGCAAAACAGCTGGTGTACGGGTCGTTGGATAGTGGAGATGGAGAAAACTACTTCTATAGTTTTTGTAACACTGTCTGTCTGTATAATGTGTCGAAAACATACCACAACCGTAAGGAGAAAGAGGAGCTCTGCTGAGGTGAAATCGTCTCAGTTTTGAATAGGGCTGTGACGGTGGCACGTTGTTTTTTTATATATAGCCTACACTTCAGTCAGCTAACAAGCAGCCTAAAAACGCTAAAATAAATCAAAGAAATAATATATTTAATTAAGAAAGTAGCCTAAGAGTATTAAATAGGCTATTAAACAAACATTCCTTGTAAAAATGTCCGACAGCTCATCAATTTTTGGCCGACTGAATTTCCAGTCAGACTGTCTTTTTTTCTCTTTCTCTTCCTCATTACACAGCTGCTGTTTTTAATAGCAAAGTGATTACATTTATTTTCGTTCCTTTAGTTTATAAAGTTAATTTAGAGATATATTTGGAACACTTTTTGTTTGTTAAATTCAAGTTTTTGTTTTTTAAAGTTATACCTAGCAAACAGCGGCAGACAGATCTAAAGCCTGCTTAATTCATCGCGATTTAAATTAAAATCCATTGATATAAAAAACTTAAAACATATCACAATATTAGTTTAATCATTCAATCAAGATAATTCCAAAGTTTGTGCGGAGAGAAGCGCGCTTTGCAGGACATGGAGACGCCAGTGTGGAATTTCTTTTTTTGCTCATAAAGGTAAGAGTAATTTACCACCCGGGCCGGAACTGTAAAGGGTCTAGTTTGTGTGTACTAACAGTATCAACAAAATGTGCTCTTAAAGAAAACAAACAGAATACGCTTGATATCTTTGGTTTAAACAGGAGCGCCGAAACCCAGGTAATTGCCTCACAAACACAATATCTATAGAAAGCTTTAAATTATTATTTTACTATAAAACGAAATAATTAAAATCGAAAACAAAACTCTTTTATTAGCTAATCCATAAAGATGCATTAGGCATTAATGAGCAGATGGCAGGATCTTCAATTTCATCTTTGCAACACTGAATCAGAAAATACTAGTTTATTAATAAGTAATTCGAATATTTTCTTAATTTTTGCCTTGACACATTCATGGTAATTACTTTTGCTGGGGCTTTGAGGCCAGTTTTGCGTGCATTTGAATGCGGAACTCTTCCAGCTGGTCGCTGCTGATGGCAGGACACTAAACACCGCCATGGCAGAATGAATGTAGCAGAAAGTTAGTCAAGTTATCCCGTTCCAGCGTGCAAAGTCACATGACTTTTTTAATGCGCACTGAGGAATTTAATTTGAGAGGCTTCTTGATGGGAAATGCCAACCATGCAGCATGTACACCACAGCAAGCCGCTGTCTTGACGGATAGTAATTTTAGTTTATTTAGTCTATATATTTGGCAGATGTAAAGCATACATGTGTATGTTTTTTGTGTTAGTCCATTTTTATTTTATTATTATTATTATAACAGTTCAAGGAGCAACATGTTCGTGCACTTTCTAAAGATTTTAGTTCTGTTTTTGAATAAAGGGTTGTAAATCCCTTGTTTTTTTTTTTATCCGATTCATCGATTAATCGAAAAAATAATCGACAGATTAATCGATTATTAAAATAATCGTTAGTTGCAGCCCTAAAAATGTGATTAATTGCTGTTTCTTTTGTTTTTAAAGGATTTTAATTTATTCTTATATTATGAGACATATTATGGAAACTAAATTATAAAATATTTTATTTGTTTAATGGTTTATTAAGATTTACAGAGCTTTTTTTTTCCTGAGGGACACAAAATGGCACGTTTTCGTAATGACCCTCCTATCCTAACAAACCATACACCAGAACTTATTTATTCATCTTATTCATCTTATTCAGTTAAATAAAATGACCCTTATGACTGGTTTTGTGGGCCAGAGTCACATGTTGATATCAGTAGTACTCATAGTCATGAAACATATTTAACAAATATAAAAAAATTATTTCCTTATCTTTTTTCTACATTAAATTGAAGATTGAATGTGAAATTATTGCAATATAAAAGTATATTTAAAAACTTCAAATTCAGGTAGCGTTAAGTGCCGTTAATTTCAGAACAAATTTGCAATTAAATAGTTTTTTGTCGTTTGACAGCACTAATTTATTTATTATGAATTAGCCTTTTCATATTTTTTGTAACTTTACGTGCTTGTTGTTTTTCTATTTTTTATTTATTTGTTTTCATTTTATTTTTTGTTGTATTAATTTTACTACAGTTCCGCTTAAATGTATTTTATTTCAGTTAGTTAGTTTTTAGTGTATTTTATTTATTTCAATTACTGAAAACAGTTATTACTTTATTCATTAATAATATTCTTTATTTAATAATAATAGTTAATTAATTTATTAATTTGTTTATTTAGTTCTTGTTAACAATAATAAAACTAGGAAGCAGCTGACATTTTCTAAAAAAAAAAAAATATTATTATTATTATTTTAAATGCTTGTTTTTAAATGCTTGTGTACTTTGTGTTCTAAATTTACCTCTAAAAATGACTTTAGCTTTTATCTGACTTCACCACTCCAAAATATTTTAACTTTTCCGAATGCTACTGTTGTTTATTTATAAGTCCAACCCTACATTTGATTTTTTCTCTAGATGCATCATGTTACAAACGTAAAATATGTTGTGTTTGCCATTTCACATTGCTTTTAAAGACTTTTGTCATTAAATATTTCTCATAATTTAGATCTTTTATTTTGCTGCTTTAACCATCTACAGCTTTTAGAGTAATAGCAGCCAAATAAGCTAATAACCCAGCTGCTGTGATGTTCTGTTAATCAAAGAAAACAAAACAACTTTTGTTGCTTTAATTTAATTCAATTTCTGTGTATTTCCTACTTGCTGAAGGGCATAGGTAAATAATGGGCTTATGTGAAGATTGTTTTATATACACTTAAATAAGAAGAGTCTAAGTCTAATAAATGCTAAAATGAATAGCTCTCAATTATACTGTAATGTTGAATGGTTATATTCACTGGTTAAATATTAGAAAAAAAAACAGCAATTTCCTAGAGACATCAGTAATATTGATTTCAGTGATACTTGCTTTTTTAGTCATAAAAAGATATTTAACAAATATAAAAAACATACTGTTTTTATGTTGTTTCTGCATTAATTTGAAGATTAAATGTGAATTGTTAAAATATAAAAGTATATTTAAAAATGTAATGTTAGGTGGGATTTATCGCGGTTAATTTCAGAAAAATGTTATTAATTAGTTATTTTTTTAATCGATTGACAGCACTAATTTATGTATTTACCTCATATGAATAGGTTTTTTTTTCAATTTTCATTTTGATTGTAGTTGATGTTTTAATAACTGTATGTGCTTTTCATTAATAGATTTTTTATTTCTATTTAGCATTCATTTGTTTTTATTTTATTTCTGTTGTATTCATTTTAGTACTTCAGCTTAAATGTATTTTATTTCAACTATTTAGGTTCCAAGGCTACATTTCCAATTTTCATTTAAGGTTTTGTTTTATTTTATTTTATTTTATTTGTATCAATTTCCGAAAACAGTTTATTATTATTATTATTATTTATTAATAATAAAACATTTTTTTTTGTTTGTTTTTGTTAACAATGATAAAACTAGGAAGCAGCTCACATTTTCTAAATATTGAATTGTTATGATTTTCTTAAAGATATCCATAAACCAACCAGACAAAAATATTAAATACTCTGAATGTTTACATTTTCAAAGTAAATGCTTGTGTACTTTGTGTTATAACCTTCGTCAACATATTTTCTTGATGATTTTGGTGCTTTTCAAATCAAGTGTTATTGATGTTGTCCAACCTTGGCCCACAGTTGATCCCGTAGGAGTAAGATTCATCTGTGCACATTTTCAAAAAATGTTATTAAAATGTAATATCTTACTGCACACTAAAAATGATTTTATCTGACATCTTTAAGGATTGCCTTAAAAAGTTAATAAATTAAATTAAATCAATTAATTTCCTGCCAAAAAAATTGTATGCATAAAAATAATTTGTGCATTTTTAAATAATTTTTCATAATTTTTAAATTGCCGCTGTGCACTTTTTGTGATCAACCAGTCAATGTCTTGATGTAATTTTACTGGGTATTGCCTGTAAACAATTTTTACAAGAATGGCCTGAGTATTTTGATATTGTTCAAATATATATTTTTAAATGTTTTTTATTTTTTATTTAAACCTAATTAAAATATATTTTCATTTAATTTTTTTTAAGTAGCTATGTGTTCTGTCTGAGAAAAAAAAGCTTTATATACGTTTTTTTCATAATCTTTAAATTGCCACTGTGCACTTTTTGTGATCAACCAGTCAATGTCTTGATGTAATTTTACTTTAGTAAAATAGTATTGCCTTTAAAAAATAATACAAAAATTGACTGATTATATACTGAATTTTGACATTGTTAAAAAATAAATCTAAAATAATTTGATAATTTTTTTTAAGCCTTATTAAAATGTACTTTAATTTAGAATTTTTTTTAAGTAGCTGTGTATTTTGCAAAAAAAAAGTTTTATATGCATACAAATATAAAAAAAAAATCATAATTTCATACATGATGTAACTTTACTGGGAATTGCCTTTAATCAAAGAATGCAACATACAGGTTGTCTACTTCCAGAGCGGAATGTTCCAGCCAAGCAACTGCCATTGAGAATAATGGAAATGCTAACATATAGCTTTCCACCGATTATCACCACACCGTAACATTTTAACTTTTCCGGATGCTACTGTTTATTTTTCAAGCACGCTACATTTGCTTTTTCTTTAAATGCATCATGTTGCAAAAGTAAAATAGGTTGCTTTTGTCATTTCATGTTTTTAAAATCATTTATCATCAAATATTTGACTACTAATTTATTTTTGTATGCATAAAAATAATTTGTGCATTTTTAAATAATTTTTCATAATTTTTTAATTTCTGCTGTGCACTTCTTGTGATCAACCAGTCAATGTCTTGATGTAATTTTACTGAGTATTGCCTGTAAAAAAAAATTACAAAAATGGCCTGAGTATATGCAGAATTTTGATATTGTTAAAAATAAATATTTGTAAATGTTTTTTTTTTTTATTTAAACCTTATTAAAATGCATTTTAATTTAGATTTTTTTTAAGTAGCTGTGTATTCTGTCTGAGAAAAAAAAGTTTTATATGCATAAAAAGTCACAAATTTTTCATCATTTTTTAATTTCCACTGTGCACTTTTTGTGATCAACCAGTCAATGTCTCGATGTAATTTTACTGAGTATTGCCTTTAAAAAATAATACAAAAATTGATTGATTATATACTGAATTTTGATATTGTTAAACACATAAATCTAAAAATATTTGATAATTTTTTTTAAATTTAAGCCTTATTAAAATGTACTTTAATTTAGATTTTTTTTTTAAGTAGCTGGGCATTTGTTTTATATGCATACAAATATTTAAAAAATCATAATTTCATACTTATTTTTTTTTTGATAATTTTTAAATTGACTCTTTGTTTGTGATCAAAACTGAATCCAAAACTGAGTCCGTTTAATCAAAGAATGCAACATACAGGTTGTCTACTTCCAGAGCTGAATGTTCCAGCCAAGCAACTGCCATTGAGAATAATGGAAATGCTAACATCTAGCTTTCCACCGATTATCACCACACCGTAACATTTTAACTTTTCCGGATGCTACTGTTTATTTTTCAAGCACCCTACATTTGCTTTTTCTTTAAATGCATCATGTTGCAAAAGTAAAATAGGTTGCTTTTGTCATTTCATGTTTTTAAAATCTTTTATCATCAAATATTTGACTACTCTTATTTTTGTATGCATAAAAATAATTTGTGCATTTTTAAATAATTTTTCATAATTTTTTAATTTCTGCTGTGCACTTCTTGTGATCAACCAGTCAATGTCTTGATGTAATTTTACTGAGTATTGCCTGTAAAAAAAATATTACAAAAATGGCCTGAGTATATGCAGAATTTTGATATTGTTAAAAATAAATGTTTGTAAATATTTTTTTAAACCTTATTAAAATGCATTTTAATTTAGATTTTTTTAAGTAGCTGTGTATTCTGTCTGAGAAAAAAAAGTTTTATATGCATAAAAAGTCACAATTTTTTCATCATTTTTTAATTTCCACTGTGCACTTTTTGTGATCAACCAGTCAATGTCTTGATGTAATTTTACTGAGTATTGCCTTTAAAAAATAATACAAAAATTGATTGATTATATACTGAATTTTGATATTGTTAAACACATAAATCTAAAAATATTTGATAATTTTTTTTAATTTAAGCCTTATTAAAATGTACTTTAATTTAGATTTTTTTTGAAGTAGCTGGGCATTTGTTTTATATGCATACAAATATTTAAAAAATCATAATTTCATACTTTTTTTTTTTGATAATTTTTAAATTGACTCTTTGTTTGTGATCAAAACTGAATCCAAAACTGAGTCTGTTTAATCAAAGAATGCAACATACAGGTTGTCTACTTCCAGAGAGGAATGTTCCAGCCAAGCAACTGCCATTGAAAATAATGGAAATGCTAACATATAGCTTTCCACCGATTATCACCACACCGTAACATTTTAACTTTTCCGGATGCTACTGTTTATTTTTCAAGCACGCTACATTTGCTTTTTCTTTAAATGCATCATGTTGCAAAAGTAAAATAGGTTGCTTTTGTCATTTCATGTTTTTAAAATCATTTATCATCAAATATTTGACTACTCATAATTTATTTTTGTATGCATAAAAATAATTTGTGCATTTTTAAATAATTTTTCATAATTTTTTAATTTCTGCTGTGCACTTCTTGTGATCAACCAGTCAATGTCTTGATGTAATTTTACTGAGTATTGCCTGTAAAAAAATATTACAAAAATGGCCTGAGTATATGCAGAATTTTGATATTGTTAAAAATAAATATTTGTAAATGTTTTTTTTTATTTAAACCTTATTAAAATGCATTTTAATTTAGACTTTTTTTAAGTAGCTGTGTATTCTGTCTGAGAAAAAAAATTTTTGAGAAAATTTTTTCATCATTTTTTAATTTCCACTGTGCACTTTTTGTGATCAACCAGTCAATGTCTCGATGTAATTTTACTGAGTATTGTCTTTAAAAAATAATACAAAAATTGACTGATTATATACTGAATTTTGATATTGTTAAACACATAAATCTAAAAATATTTGATAATTTTTTTTTTATTTAAGCCTTATTAAAATGTACTTTAATTTAGATTTTTTTGAAGTAGCTGGGCATTTGTTTTATATGCATACAAATATTTAAAAAAAATCATAATTTCATACTTTTTTTTTTTTTTGATAATTTTAAAATTGACTCTTTGTTTGTGATCAAAACTGAATCCAAAACTGAGTCCGTTTAATCAAAGAATGCAACATACAGGTTGTCTACTTCCAGAGCTGAATGTTCCAGCCAAGCAACTGCCATTGAGAATAATGGAAATGCTAACATATAGCTTTCCACCGATTATCACCACACCGTAACATTTTAACTTTTCCGGATGCTACTGTTTATTTTTCAAGCACCCTACATTTGCTTTTTCTTTAAATGCATCATGTTGCAAAAGTAAAATAGGTTGCTTTTGTCATTTCATGTTTTTAAAATCTTTTATCATCAAATATTTGACTACTCTTATTTTTGTATGCATAAAAATAATTTGTGCATTTTTAAATAATTTTTCATAATTTTTTAATTGCTGCTGTGCACTTCTTGTGATCAACCAGTCAATGTCTTGATGTAATTTTACTGAGTATTGCCTGTAAAAAAAATATTACAAAAATGGCCTGAGTATATGCAGAATTTTGATATTGTTAAAAATAAATATTTGTAAATGTTTTTTTTATTTAAACCTTATTAAAATGCATTTTAAGTAGCTGTGTATTCTGTCTGAGAAAAAAAAAGTTTTATATGCATAAAAAGTCACAATTTTTTCATAATTTTTAAATTTCCACTGTGCACTTTTTGTGATCAACCAGTCAATGTCTTGATGTAATTTTACTGAGTATTGCCTTTAAAAAATAATACAAAAATGGACTGATTATATAGTGAATTTTGATATTGTTAAACACATAAATCTAAAAATTATTTGATAATTTTTTTTTAAATTTAAGCCTTATTAAAATGTACTTTAATTTAGATTTTTTTGAAGTAGCTGGGCATTTGTTTTATATGCATACAAATATTTAAAAAATCATAATTTCATACTTTTTTTTTTTGATAATTTTTAAATTGACTCTTTGTTTGTGATCAAAACTGAATCCAAAACTGAGTCCGTTTAATCAAAGAATGCAACATACAGGTTGTCTGCTTCCAGAGCTGAATGTTCCAGCCAAGCAACTGCCATTGAGAATAATGGAAATACTAACATCTAGCTTTCCACCGATTATCACCACACCGTAACATTTTAACTTTTCCGGATGCTACTGTTTATTTTTCAAGCACCCTACATTTGCTTTTTCTTTAAATGCATCATGTTGCAAAAGTAAAATAGGTTGCTGTTGTCATTTCATGTTTTTAAAATCTTTTATCATCAGATATTTGACTACTCATAATTTAGATATTATATTTTGCTGCTTTAACCATCTACAGCGATAGCTGACAGTCAGAAGACCCAGCCACGCTCTTGACTTCAATACTCTGTGTGTAAACAATGCTGGACTCCGCTGGGTCTCTGTGGATCTTCTAACACCTTCCCTTGTTAGCGATTCAGCTGCAGTCTGGATTTTGTATGCTGTGCTTCTGCTGCACTTCTGGTCTCCGGTTTTGCCTTTAGTTACGTCTGCACCTCATGTCAACCTGACAGCTGTAAACAAATCCAGTGCTGGAGTAATATGCCTTTTCAGCAGACAGTTTTGGATCCCATTTTCTGTTCTTTTATCTCAAATCTTGTGTCTTTTTCATGTAACGTTATCAGTTGTCATATTACATTCCATAAGGATGCATTCATTGGATTTCCCTTCAGTTAAAGGAATAGTTCATCCAAAAAGAAGAAGAATCATGTGCAACGTTCGGGAAGATGTGAACTATTCCTTTAACACCCTCTTTTCTGTCATTCTGTTCCAGGTTGCTGTTTCTTTGTGTCATTTGTTGCCTTTTTTATTGTTTATTTCTTTTTTTTATGTGACCTCTTTGTTTTGCAGATGAGGGCAGAAGTGCAGTTGACGCTGCGGGTGGTGCTCAGATAGTTGCCGAGCACATTAAGTCTCAGGCCGAAAGCACTGACCCGGCCACCGGGAAGCTCTTGACTGTCTTTTGTGGCATGCTGATGAACTATAGCAATGATAATGGTAATGACCGATTTCCCCAAACCAAGAAGGCAAAGTTTTTGAATGGTCCCTTATTGGTATAGGCTGAGATGTTCTTTAAATTGTTCATGTGTTAATCAATTTTACATAGGTAAGGTAACTTTTATCTCATGGTCTGTCAAGCAGACATTTCAGTCGTGTTTTGATTTGAGTCTGACTGCAGTATTTCGTCACCGTTGAACATTAATGGTAATATCTGTAGGGGACCACTCTAAGAAAGCCTATGTGTTGTTTAACTTCTCCTATGTATTCTGAATCTAATGTCTTTCACTGATTTGACATTATACAGCTACATTCTTCTCCTTTTGATTAGCTTTCATGTCCTTTGCAGTTGGTGGTGGTGTTCATTCTTAATAATGTTGTGAATTCAGCTGTCTTGGTATTTTATTTTTTAAATCACCTGACATAAGAAATATTTGTGTATTCTGTTATGTGCAGTAGTAAAAAGAATTTTATAGATGTAATTTTAATGGGTATTGCTTTAAAAAGTTAATTAAATTGACATAATTTAATTTAATTTAATTAGTTAATCAATTTCTGCCAACAAATGTTTTGTATGCATAAAAATAATTGTGCATTTTTAAAAAAAATTTCAGTATTTTTAAATTGCCACTGTGCACTTTTTTTGTGATCAGGCAATGTCTTGATGTAATTTTACTGGGTTTTGCTTTTAAAAAATTAATACAAAAATGGATTGAGTATATGCTGAATTTTGATATTGTTAAAAATACTTCATGAAAAATTTTTTTTTTTTTAAACCTAATTAAAATGTATTTTAATTTAGATTTGTTTCGAAAGTAGCTGTTTATTTTACCCCCCCCCCCCAAAAAAAACAAACAAACAAACAAACATTTTTAAGGCGTAAAAAATGTTTAAATTTTCATAATATTTTTCCATAATTTTTTAATTGCCACTGTGCATTTTTTGTGATCAACCAGTCAATGTCTTAATGTAATTTTACTGGATTATTTCCTTTTAAAAATTCATAGAAAAATGGACGGAGTATATACATGAATGTATAAAATTAAAAAATTTAAATTGTAAACATGTATTTTAATAGATTTTTTTAAAGCAGCTGTGCCCCCCCACCCCCCACCAATAAAAAATATTTTATATGCATACAAATATATTTTTTCAAAATTTTCATAATTTCATAACACTTTTTTTTTTTCCATAATTTTTTAATTGTCACTGTGCGCTTTTGTGATCAACCAGTCAATGTTTTTTCGGGTATTGCTTTTAAAAAATGAAACAAAAATGGACTGAGTATATATTGAATTTTAATAATGTTAAAAATATTTAATTAAAAATGTTTTTTATTTTAACCTTATTAAAATGTATTTTAATAGATTTTTTAAAAAGTAACTGTGTATTCTGCCTGAGGAAAAGAAAATGTTTTATATGCATAAAATTAGTTTTTCTTTTAATTTTCATAATTTCAAAATGTTTCATTATTTTTAAATTGCCACTGTGCACTTTTTGTGATCAACCAGTCAATGTCTTGATGTAATTTTACTGAGTATTGCCTTTAAAAAAAAATACAAAAATGGACTGATTATATACTGAACTTTGATATTGTTAAAAAGATTATTATTATTATTTTTTATTTAACCCTTATTAATATGTACTCTAATCTGGACATTTTTATTATTTTTATTATTACTATTATATGCATACAAATATTTTTGCATTTGTACACTTTTTGTTATCAACCAGTCAATGTCTTGTTGATCACAAAAATGTCAAAAAAATCCAAAATTGTCCATTTATTCAAAGAATGCAACACACAGGGTGTCTACTTCCAGAGCTGAATGCCCAGCCAGGCAACTGCCATTGAGAATAATAGAAAGGCTGACATATAGCTTTACACCGATTATACCCAGTTTGTACTTCTTAAACAAACAGAGCAATGTTTTGATTGGCTTTGCGTATTAAACTGGGATTTTAAAGTAGAAAAAAATGACTCCCTTAACATTTAAAAGAGTAGTTTTCATTGTCCGCATCACTTGTAAATAGCAAGCCCAGGAGGTTACATAAGGCTCTGGCCTTGTGCTATTCAGCAGTGCAGTGCATTGTTTAATATTTAAGGGAATGCAGGCAGTGTATTTACATCTTTGTGACTTGATGCCATTGAATAATTGATGGACAGGCCAAGCCCTGCTTCCCTTATCCCTGTTTGCCGGCAAGGCTTGAAATGGTAATGGCTTTTTTCGATCTATTACACCTCGCATCCAGAGGCTAGTGCAAATCCACAAATTTAGGTCAGGCGTTTTCGGTTTCGGTTTCCTGATGAAAATAAATGGAGAGAAATGATTTTAATGAAAGAGAACAGCTAGTGGGCTTCTTATTATTGCTGAGTATCATCCTCACTCTGTTTTGAACCAGTCTTTATCTTTTCCTCATCTCTCTTTCTCTCAAATGTTGTGTCATGTAACAGATTGTGTTTCCTTGCAAAGTGTATCTGTTTTAACTTAAAGCCTGTCATCTTGTTTACTAAGCCACTACGATACATGACTCATCTAATCACATAAGCTTATCATTTTGGAGATTTTATGCACATCTTTCACTCTACATGCCTGGTCCAATGTTACTTTTTTTTATAACATATATCTGCAAACAAAGTACTTACTAAACCGTTTTGCTTTTTCATGTATATCTGCAACCAAAATACTTATCGAACCATAATGTCTGAACCGTAAAGCCAATATTAAAATAAGCAATTGTCAGCCAATATTGATTTTTTTTAATGGCTGATACCAATATCTTAGAGAGTATGGTGACCAGTGGCTTATATAAAGCTGATATTAAAATATGGTCACACTTTATATTAGGTGGTCTTAAATATTATGTACTTACAACAAAAAACAAGTGCAATGTACTTAATGTGGTCATATTTCATTACAAAACACTTTTGCTTCCATTAAGGTGGAATATGGGTAAGGTGAGGGACAGATTTGGTGGTATGGGTAGGTTTAAGGGTGGGTTAAGGTGTAAGGGATGGGTCAGCAGTGTAATTACATATAGGTATTAAAAAATATATAAGTACAATGTAAAAACATGTATGTACACAATAAGTACATTGTACCAAATGATTAATTTAAATGTAAGTGCATAGTAGTTAAGGCCACCTAATGTAAAGCGGGACCAAAATATATAGTTGCAAACTGATATTGATTTTTTTTTTTTTTTTTTTGTATGGTCAGTACCGATATCTGAGAGAGCAGGGTGACCAATGGTCGATATAAAGCCAATATTACAATAATTAATAGTCAACCGATACTGATTAGATTTTTTTATGGTCAATACTGATATCTTGGAGAGCAGGGAGACCAATGGGCAATATAGATCTGATATTAAAATAAGTAATAGTCAACCGATATTAACTTCATGGTGAATACAATATCTTAGAGAGCAGGGTAACCAATGTCTCATATAAAGCCAATATTAAAATAAGCAGTTGTCAACCGATATTTTTTTTTTTTTTTTTTTTTGCCGATTCCGATATCAGCAGGGTGACCAATGGCTAATATAAATCCAATATTAAAATAAGTAGTTGTCTTGGAGAGCAGGGTGACTAATGGGCGATATAAGGCTGATATTAAGTAGTTGTCAACCAATACTGTTTTTTTTTTATGGCCGATACCGATATCTTAACGAGCAGGATGACCAATGTGGGAAATAAAGCTGTTATTAAAAAAATACTTGTCAACATTTATTGATTTTGATTTTTTTTTTTTTTTTGTTATGGCCAATACCGCTATCTTAGAGAGCCAGGGTGACTAATGGGCAATATAAAGCTGATATTAAAATATGTGGTTGTCAACCGATATTGACTTTATGGTGAATATATAAACCCAATATTAAAATAAGTAGTTCTTAACCTGTATTGATTAGATTTTTTATGGCTGATACCAATATATTGGAGAGCAGGGTGACCCATTGATAAGTAGTTGTCAACCAATATTGATTAATTTTTTTTCTTGTATGGCCAATACCGATATCTTGGAGAGCATGGTGACCAATGGCAATATAAAGCTGATTTTAAAATAAGTAGTTGTCAGCCGATATTGACTTCATGATGAATACGATATCTTAGAGAGCAGGGTGGCCAATGGCTGATATAAAGCCAATATTAAAATAAGTACTTGTCAACCAATATAGTTAATTTTTTTTTATGGCCGATACCAAT
This sequence comes from Garra rufa, assembly GCF_049309525.1. Taxonomy (NCBI): domain Eukaryota; kingdom Metazoa; phylum Chordata; class Actinopteri; order Cypriniformes; family Cyprinidae; genus Garra; species Garra rufa. The sequence goes on along the minus strand of NC_133363.1, from coordinate 6,534,183 downwards.
ATCTTAGAGAGCAGGGTGATTAATGGGCAATATAAAGCTGATATTAAAATAATTAGTTGTTAGCCAGTTTTGTTTTTTTTGAATGGCCAATACCGATATCTTAGAGAGCAGGGTGACCAATGGCCAATATAAAGCCAATATTAAAATAAGTAGTTGTCAACTGATATTGATAAAAAAAATTTTTTTATGGCCGATACTGGTATCTTGAAGAGCAAGGTGACCAATAGGCAACATAAAGCTGATATTAATATAAATAGTTGTAAACAAATATTTATTGGTGAACGGGGTGACCAATGGGTGATATAAAGCTGATATTAAAATAAGTAGGTGTCACCCAATGTTGATTTTTTTTTTTTTTTTTTTTTTTTTTTTATGGCCAGTACCGGTATCTTGGTGAGCAGGGTGACTAACCAAAATACTTACTGAACCGTAGTATCTCTCATTGAGTTGGTAAGTTTTGCTGTTTGTAAACTGTTGTCAGTGTTTATAACTCTCCGCTTGACTGGAAAATAAAGCAGCTAAGCATTTAAATCTGACATGAGCTTTAGATGATATGCAAATACTTCACTGTTTTTTTAGGAAACGTGACTCATTCTCCATCAGTGAGATCTGCAGGTCTCCGGTTGACATTTCCTTGACGTGATTTGGGCTTCGATTACTGGCAAGAGTTCCTCAGTGATTTCTGGCTAACATCCAGTTCTGCCAAGGCTTGTTATGTTGTGTTTTCTCATTTGATACATTTAGCCAGTAGCTGTTGCTCAAATGTTCTTGCTCAGACCAGCAAAGCTTCTGTGGTCGATAAAGCAAATAACAAGCAATTATGTAGTAGGGAAGAAGCATTTTGGACTGTCAACTGTTTATTAAATGTGATGAAGGGACTTCTGTTGCATAAATGTTTTAAAGGTTATCTGCTACAATGTTTTTGTACCAAACTCTGCTTCCATGGTCTCTCATACTCAATAACATTTTCTCCTTTATCATCTATGGATCTTTTCCTCTGCCTGGGCCGTCTTCTTTAACACAACTCACTGCTGTCTCAGCTGCCGTCTCCTCTTTGCTTCGTTGAATTTACTGATCAACATCTGCTTCCTGACAAATTAATGGCACCAGATGTGTCCCGGTGCCGCCTACATTTTGGTGTGTCATCAAGACATTTCTAGACAAACTGAAACATCTTTTAACTGGGTATTTAAGGGCTTGCTTTTAGAGCATTGCAAAATATGACTGTTATTAAACATAAACAAGACATAAAATGATGCATTTAGTGAGCTTTAAGATTTAAAAAAGTAGTGCTCAACTCATATCGTTTTTTTTTTGGCGAATTGCAATATCTCAGAGAGGAGAGTGGCTGATAGGCAATATAAAGCCAGTATTAAAATTAGTTGTGAACCAATATTAATAAATTTTTTATGGCAGATACCAATATCTTAGAGAGCAGGGTGACCAATAGGTGATATAAAACTGCTCTTAAAATATGTAGTTGTCAACCTATATAAACATTTTTATGGCCAATAATGATATCATAGAGAGTGGGTGGGTGGGTGACCAATAGGTAATATAAAGCCGATTTTAAAATAAATAGTTGTCAACTGATATAGATTTGTTTTATAGCCAATATGATGTCTTGGAGAGCAGGTTGACCAATAGTCAAGTAGTTGTCAACCGATATTGTGGTTTTTTTATGGCCGAAACCGATATCTTATAAGAAAATAATTAATTGTCAACTGATACAAATTTTTTATGGCCAATACGATGTCTTAGGAAGCAGGGTGACTAATAGCTGATATGAAGACGATATTATAATAAGTAGTTGTCAACCGATATTGTTTATTTTTATTTTTATGGCAGATACCGGTATCTTATGCTGATGATACACTTTGGCAAATGTTGCCGTCAACGGGCAGCCAGGTGTGATACAGGGCCCACAACTGATCTAAATTATCCAGATAGAAATGTTTTACCCATTCTCTATGGGAAAGTGGCCAAGCAATTGCTTAAAAGTTGCTCGATAAAATTGCTCAAAAAGTTGCCCGTGTATCATCAGCCTTAGAAAGCAGGGTGACCAATAGGCGGTATAAAACTGCAATTAAAATAAGTAGTTGTCAACCAAGATCAATTTTTTTAATGCCCGATACTTATATCATGCAGAGCAGGGTGACTGATGGGCGATATAAAGCTGCTATTAAAATAAGTAGTTGTCAACCGATATTTTTATTTTATTTTTTTTTTAAGGTCGATACCAATTTCTTAGAGTACAGTGTGACTAATGGGCGATATAAAGTCGATATTAAAATAAGTAGTTGTCAACAGATAAAGATTTTGTTTGTGGCCAACACAATATCTTAGAGAGCAGGGTGACCAATAGGCGATATAAAGCTGCTATTAAAATAAGTAGTTGTCAACCGATATTGATATTTTTTTTAAAGGTTGATACCAATATCTGAACAGCAGGGTGACCAGTGGGCAATAAAAAGTAGATTTCAACTTATATAGATTTTTTTTATGGCCAATACAATGTCTTCGAGAGCAGGGTGATTAATGGGCGATATACATTTACTATTAAAATAATTAGTTGTCAACCGATATTGTGTTTTTTTTTATGGCAAATACCGATATCTTAGAGAGCAAGTTGACCAATAGGCAGTATAAACTTTAGCAATATTAAAATAAGTGTTGTCAACCAATATAGATTTTGTTTTGTGGCCAACACAATATCTTAGAGAGCAGGGTGACCAATAGGCGATATAAAGCTGCTATTAAAATAAGTGATCAATATCAAGCGATATTGTTTTTTTTTTTATGTTTGATACCGATATCTGGATAGCAGGGTGACCAATGGGCGATAAAAAGTAGATGTCAACTGAAATAGATTTTTTTTCATGGCCAATGCGATGTCTTAGAGAGCAAGCTGACGATATAAAGCCGATATTAAAATAAGTCTATTTTAATATTGATATAGCCGATAATAGCTGATATAAAAAAAAAATAGGGGCAATACCAATATCTTAGAGAGCAGGGTGATGAATGGACAATATAAAGCAATATTAAAATAAGTGTCGTCAACCGATAATTTTTTATTTTTTTATTTTTTAGATAATTTAAAAATGCCAAATATCGTCAGATATATCGGCAGATATGTGTTGACAACTAAAATGTCTGCCTAAATTACAAATAAGATCTACAAAGAACATCTTAAAATTTGTTGCAACAAGATTAATTCTCAGATTTCTGTTCTAAAGACATTTGGATATTTCCACAGGAAAACAAGTGCGGTTGAACCCAGTATTTTCAGTGGCTAAGGGCCTGTGTATGTACATGAAATGTGATGTCTAAGCAGTCCTTTGTTCCACTGTGGTCTTGATTTATCTTTCACTTTTTTCAGGTCAAGACTATATTTTCTGTGCTAGTCTTAGCGAAGCACTTTACAAAAATGAAATCTCAGAGCAGTATATAATATGGCTGCATTTTATGTTCAGTCTGTATTACTTTGAGCAGATAAATTAGCTCTTTTAGCCAGCAGACTGTTTTCGGTAATTTTCAGGATATAAACAATGTTGAAATAACTCATTACAAGTGATACATTTTTTACTTTCATTTGAAAGCTTATTTTACATAGTGTAGTTTTAGAAGGCTTGCTGAAGAAATGAAATCAGATGCATAAAAAAAGACGAGTGATAATAAAAAAAAGGTAATATATTTAGGAAAAGCTCAGTGTGGATATCAGTGAATTAAAATTAAAAAATTAAAGTTTTGCATTTTACAGTTACCCTTAGTTTGTGAAATTTTTATATTTTATTTTCATTTTTAAATTTGTCTTTTTTACTAGTTTTTTTAATTTGTTTTAGTTTTAAATCGTTTTAGTATTTTTAAAACAAACATATTTATGTGATTCAAATTTTCATTGAAGTGTTTTCATTTAGTTGTTGTTTTTAAATATTTATAATTGTTAATATTTTATTTAAGCCTTATTTCAGTTGTTTAATTTGTTTAGTTTCACTTGTAGTTAAAAATAAAAGCACTGATACAAACTTTATTTCTTATGACAGTATTTGCAGATAGCAAGTTTTATTCATTGTAAAAATCACATTATTGTCTGTGACATTTGTTGCAAGTGTTTTATAATGAGTTTGAATAATGTAATTGCCAGAAGAATAATGATGAATACTTGATACTACAGTCGTGGCCAAAAGTTTTGAGAATTACATAAATATTGGAAATTGGAAAAGTTGCTGCTTAAGTTTTTATAATAGCAATTTGCATATACTCCAGAATGTTATGAAGAGTGATCAGATGAGTTGCATAGTCCTTCTTTGCCATGAAAATTTACTTAATCCCGAAAAAATCTTTCCACTGCATTTCATTGCTGTCATTAAAGGACCTGCTGAGATCATTTCAGTAATCGTCTTGTTAACTCAGGTGAGAATGTTGACGAGCACAAGGCTGGAGATCATTATGTCAGGCTGATTGGGTTAGAATGGCAGACTTGACATGTTAAAAGGAGGGTGATGCTTGAAATCATTGTTCTTCCATTGTTAACCATGGTGACCTGCAAAGAAACGCGTGCAGCCATCATTGCATTGCATAAAAATGGCTTCACAGGCAAGGATATTGTGGCTACTAAGATTGCACCTAAATCAACAATTTATAGGATCATCAACAACTTCAAGGAAAGAGGTTCAATTCTTGTTAAGAAGGCTTCAGGGCGTCCAAGAAAGTCCAGCAAGCGCCAGGATGGTCTCCTAAAGAGGATTCAGCTGCGGGATCGGAGTGCCACCAGTGCAGAGCTTGCTCAGGAATGGCAGCAGGCAGGTGTGAGCGCATCTGAACACACAGTGAGGCCAAGACTTTTGGAAGATGGTCTGGTGTCAAGAAGGGCAGCAAAGAAGCCACTTCTCTCCAAAAAAAAAAAACATCAGGGACAGATTGATCTTCTGCAAAAAGTATGGCGAATGGACTGCTGAGGACTGGGGCAAAGTCATGTTCTCCGATGAAGCCTCTTTCCGATTGTTTGGGGCATCTGGAAAAAGGCTTGTCCGGAGAAGAAAAGGTGAGCGCTACCATCAGTCCTTTGTCATGCCAACAGTAAAGCATCCTGAGACCATTCATGTGTGGGGTTGCTTCTCATCCAAGGGAGTGGGCTCACTCACAATTTTGCCCAAAAACACAGCCATGAATAAAGAATGGTACCAAAACACCCTCCAACAGCAACTTCTTCCAATAATCCAACAACAGTTTGGTGAAGAACAATGTATTTTCCAGCACGATGGAGCACTGTGCCATTAGGCAAAAGTGATAACTAAGTGGCTCGGGGACCAAAACGTTGAAATTTTGGGTCCATGGCCTGGAAACTCCCCAGATTTTAATTCCATTGAGAACTTGTGGTCAATCCTCAAGAGGCGGGTGGACAAACAAAAACCCACTAATTCTGACAAACTCCAAGAAGTGATTATGAAAGAATGGGTTGCTATCAGTCAGGATTTGGCCCAGAAGTTGATTGAGAGCATGCCCAGTTGAATTGCAGAGGTCCTGAAAAAGAAGGGCCAACACTGCAAATACTGACTCTTTGCATAAATGTCATGTAATTGTCGATAAAAGCCTTTGAAACGAATGAAGTGCTTGTAATTATATTTCAGTACATCACAGAAACAACTGAAACAAAGATCTAAAAGCAGTTTAGCAGCAAACTTTGTGAAAACTAATATTTGTGTCATTCTCAAAACTTTTGGCCACGACTGTACATTTACATTAAAAACCATTAATGTAAATGACTATTATATTATTTATGCTGACTGAAAAAGATCTGCATGAGCCAGAATAAAGAGAATCTGGTTTTGTCTTTCCTCTCTAGACTCGTTGCAGGCTCAGCTGATCAGCATGGGTGTGATCCCAACACTAGTCCGACTGCTGGGAGTTCATTCTCAAAACACTGCGCTCACTGAGATGTGCCTCATTGCCTTTGGCAACCTGGCAGAGCTTGGTGAGTTACCGATTTGATTCAGTCACGCTGCCTAACTCCAGATTTTCATATATTAAAATATATTAGGACATATTGGATAAAGCTAACACATCTCTTTTGGCTGATCCTCAAACAGAGTCCAGTAAGGAGCAGTTTGCCTCTACGAATATTGCAGAGGAGCTGGTTCGACTGTTTCGTAAGCAGGCGGAGCATGAGAAGAAGGAGATGATCTTCGAGGTGTTGGCACCACTCGCAGAGAACGGTGAGAATCACAGTGATTGCCTTTTAATAATGACTGAACACTCATGAACCAGTCAAAACACTGTCTTTTGTAAGACAAAAAAAAAGTAGACTACTACATTTACATTTAAGGTTAATACCATGTTTTTTGTTGGGTCAGTGGTTTTATTTGTACTATTAAAGAAAGTGTTTCTGTATTTTTAAAGAATTAGTAAATAAATAAATAAATTACCAGTCAAACAGTTTTGAACAGTAAGATTTTTAATGTTTTTTAAAGGCGTTTTTGCTCACCAAGCTTGCATTAATTTGATCCAAAGTACAGCAAAAACAGTAAAATTATGAAATAATTTTACTATTTAAAATAACTGTTTTCTATTTAATTATATTTAAAGATGTAATTTATTCCTGTGATCAAAGCTACATTTTCAGCATCATTACTCCAGTCTTGAGTGTCACATGATCCTTCAGAAATCATTCTAATATGCTGATTTGCTGTTTAAGAAACATTTTTTATTATTATTTTCAGTATTTAAAACAGTTAAGAAACTTTTTTTAGGATTCTTTGATGAATATCCAAGAAGATCCAAAGAGCAGCATTTATCTGAAATTAAAAAGCTTTTGTAACATTATATACTATACCGTAAAAGAAGGAAATAAAAGAAATTAATACTTTTATTTAGCAAGGATGCTTTAAATTGATTGAAAATGATGACAAAGACAATTATAATGTTACAATTATTTCATTTCAGATAAATGCTGTTCTTCTGAACTTGTTATTCATCAAAGAAACCTGAAAAATGCTACTCAGCTGTTTTCAGCATAATAATAATAGCTATAATAAATGTTTTATGAGCAGCAAATCAGAATATTAGAATGATTTCTGAAGGATCATGTGACTGAAGTAATGATGCTAAAAATTCAGCTAACAAAATAAATAACATTTAGGCTTGGTGAGCACAAGAGACTTTAAAAACCCCCAAAAAATTACTGTTCAAAAATATTTGACTGGTAGTGTATAATACACACACATATTTTGATTTTATTTCATAAAGTCAAAACAAAGAAAACTAAACTAATGAGAAATGTTGCTCTGGCAACTAGCTAAAATATGGCATTTTTTAATATTTTAAGTAAAACATTTTTTTATGGTTTTCAGTTTATAGTAATAACCCTGATTCACCTAAAACAAGTCTTATTGTTTGTTGTTTATTTTTTACTTTTTTTAAGCATCACAATTAATTAGTAAACAAACAAACTAGTTTTTGTCTAATTTTTAGCAAAAAATCTAAACATTCATTTAAATGTTTTCCTGATATTTAAAAAATGCACTGCCAAAAGCACCAAAAGTTGGTTAAATGACCATGGTGTTGGTGTGCTTGACTGGCCAGCAAACTCACCAGACTTCAACCCCATATAGAATCTATGGGATGTTGTCAAGAGGAAAATAAGAAACAAGAGACCAAAAAATGCAGATGAGCTGAAGGCCACTGTCAGTGAAACCTGTGCTTCCATACCACCTCCATGCCACAACAAATTGAGACAGTAATTAAGGCAAAAGGAGCCCCTACCAAGTATTGAGTACATATACAGTAAATGAACATACTTTCCAGAAGGCCAACAATTCACTAAAAATGTTTTTTTATTGGTCTTATAAAGAATTCTAATTTGTTGAGATAGTGGGTAACACTTTACAGTAAGGTTCATTAGTTAAACATTAGTTAATGTATTAACTAACATGAACTAACCATGAGCAGTACATTTGTTACTGTATTTACTAATCTTTATTAACATTAGTTAACAGAAATACAATTGTTCATTATTTGTTCATGTTAGTTCACACTGCATTAACTAATATTAACAAGATTTTAATAATGCATTAGTAAATGTTGAAATTAACATTAACAAAGATTAATAAATGCTGTATAAGTGCAGTTCATTATTAGTTCATATTAACTAATGTGGTTAACTAATGTTAACTAATGAACCTTATTGTAAAGTGTTACCAGATAGTGAATTGGTGGGTTTTTGTTGAATGTCAGCCAAATCATTACAACTAAAAAAACCAAAGACTTTAGTCTGTGTGCATTAAATTTATTTAATACACAAGTTTCACAATTTAAGTTGAGTTACTGAAATAAATATACTTTTCCACGACATTCAAATTTTTTGAGATGCACCTGTGTGTCTATATGTAGATACAAATTATCCATAAACAAGGTTGGAGTCAGACTTAAATTAAGTAACAGCAGGCAAAAAATGGCTAATATCTGACAATATAAAATTGTTTTATTAATTTATTTAATGTTAGGCTTCGAAATTGGTGCAAAAGTCTATTGGCCAGTGCCGATAAGCTCAAAATGACCAAAAACTGAACCTGTAAGTATTGTGGAGAACCGTAATATTGGCAAGATATATGAATGGTATTCATATGGTATCCGATACTATCAGTGTTTCTTGGTACTTTGTAAGGAGTTTATTTTTAATCTAAGCATTTTAAAGTAGGGATGCACCGATCCGACTTTTTCAGTCCCGATACCGATACCTGGGCTTTGTATATCTGTTGATACCCGATACTGATCCGATACCATTGTTGAATTAATAATAAACTGCATACCTTCCACCTTATACCTTCCTTCCACCATGTAGAAGAAACTAAAGGCACCAAACTTTCCTAACTAAACATTACCTTCCTAACTAAGACAAAACAGATGTAACGTATTGAATACTTATTTGTTATTTAAAGAACAATTGTGCATTCAAATCAAAAATAGAATGTAATCAAACTTCTTAAAATAAATTTAAATAAATAAAATGTAGTAGTAGAAACAAAGTGTATTGGTCAAACATACAATAGTAATCAAACATTATAAACATATTACGTGCAAAGTCCTGCATGAATTCAAAATAAAACAGCAGCCGAACCCGAGAATAAACAAATGCAAAGTTGGTCAAACAACAACTTGGTCGCACATACAAATAATATAACATTGTAAACATGTACTGTAGTGCAGTGTTACACCACTCGTGACCTGTGTTATTTTAAAGAAGTCTGCATTCAAACTAGGGCTGTCCCCGACTATGAATTTTCATAGTCGAATCAGAATTTTCGAATCTTTCTATAGTCGACCGATAGTCGAATCATCTAGGCCTATGTGTGTGTGTGAATGGGTTGGGAGGGGCACGACACTATAGTCAGCAGGAGGGTAAAACTATTTTTATTTTATTTTACACACTGCACACAGCAACAACTTTTAATAAAGCGACCAAAACTGCCTGCCAACTGACAGACGAACTTATTTAGGTTTAAATAAAAACACCGAACGCGTCTTTTAGTTCTAAAAACGCGAGGCGCACAGCACTGCCTTTTTTGGTGACTTTTAATAAAAGAGCAGTGTGCTGCGGGTTTTTTTATGTTGCTAAGCAACGACCAAAACAGCTGTCCTGTCAGTCAAATCAAAGGATTATAGCGTGAGCGCTCTAAAATCTTAGTTTTTTGCTGTTAAGTAAACTGTCATATTAGCTGAAACCCTAAATAATACAGCTCCGGGTTACCCACGATAGACACCAAAGGTTTCTCCTCCATTTCTTGCAGTCTCCGGACTTTTTAAGCAACGGTAAACTTTCGTCACCACAACAGAAGGCCCGCCTCTCCATTCATTCGATTGGACAATGGAAAAGAACGCGAATGATGTCGGGCGTTTTTCCGCTCAGAGTTGATTTTTTTTTTTTCAACTTCAGGGCAGGTGCTCAGAGCGCTCCTGCAAAAACGCGAGGCGCCGGGGGCGCATAAACAGCGCGCAGAACGCTCACTGCCAACAGAAAACCATTCAAAAGAGGCGCCTCCAACTGCAAAAAGCATTCGGTGTGATCACGGCCTAATCCCTGCCGTCAAGATGGTCCTCATCTCGTCATGGATCAGGGAAAGTGAAAATTACATCTGTCACAGGGGTGGTTGGATTTATTTACAAACACGTTAAAAATATTTATTGAACGCTTCTTTCTTTTCACTTTTGTTTTTACTGCATTATCATAATCAAAGGCTGTATATAACATAATATAACCGTACAAAACCAGTAGTTCTGTGTGCAATTAGACATTGAGCTTCCCCATATTGCCAAAATGGTATGATGCTCGTTTCACCCGCGAAGATTCGACTGTGAGATCGGTGGTCGAATCAGGCTCCGCATATCGATGCATCGAATCTTCGACTATTCCGCGACAGCCCTAATTCAAATCATAATCATAAAATCATTTGATGAACAGTTGATGTATTTCTGTTTCATAATTTCCATAATGCATCAAAACAGTGCAGGTTAAGCTTTCAGTTAGTCATGCTTTTTTGCTTTTAGCATGAGTTGAGGATCTGTAGTCATTGATCGAGCTGGAATATGGATATGGATGGTGAAGCGCTTCCCAACGCAGACCCACTGACCCAGTGACTGAGCAACTCAAAGGCCTTTCCTCCCAGCTGTGAGCGTGTTGTGTTACTTATATAGAAAGTCATACGCCGCCACCTGTTGTGGTTAGAAACGAGACCCTTCGTGAAATCAATGCATGTGTTTGCAGCTGTGTTTTGGCTCAGAAAGCTTGACCATGAGCCAAGATTTTACGCTTTAAAAATGGCCAGTCGTCTATTTTTTTCATCAAAACCAGCTGAGCTATGGAAATGACATCTTTTGCAATGCAAAACCTGGCTTATTTATTGGTGAAAATGTCACAAAAGGCATTTTCCAAGACGCTGGCTATTGCCTACGGTTGAGTCGCAGGAGAGAAGGCTACAATTACGCAGATGCGTGAGATTTCTCGGCTACTTCTCTGTTTGGATAATACGTGTTATCACTGCCGTTGCCACCACCATCGTTTCCTCAAAATAGGACTCTGGGGTCTGCTTACAGCTGCGGTCTGGACTTGATTATTTGAACGCAAAGTCAGCTGGTCTTTTTGTCTGCGAGCGCGTCTGAGGATTTGAAGCGACATTGAAATGTGTGTCTGAAAGAAAGCTGCGTGTGAAAGAGAGCTAGTGTGTGTTTAGTTGGTGAAAATGGTACGCTGAAGTGTGTATTGAAGACAAATAGATAATGAGGTTGTATTTGTTCTGTGAATACAGAAGTGTTTGTTTTTGGCAACAAAAGATCCTGAAAGCAAAATTAATTTACTTTAGAAACCAAACTGCATTAAATTTTAATAGTAATAAATAATAATAAAAAAATCGATGCCATTAACAAATATTTTTTGCTATTTGTCAATGGGGCAAACGGGAAAAAAAATCAGAAATGGTAAAAATTAGTTGTAAAAGTGTATTCTCAGTGTTATTGTTGTGTTTTATATATATATTTGAAATATTTTAGTTGTACATAAAACAATCTTTTCATTAAGTTGTAGTAATAATAAAAAAAAAATAATAATAATAAAATATATTTATATAGAGAGAGAATAGATTTTTTTATGTTATTTTACGAAAATAAAAATGTTTTTATTGTTTTACTTTTAGTTAACAGCAATAACAGATTCTGTTAAAACTAGTCTTATTTTATTTACATATTTCTTTTTGAAATAAAAAAATATTAAAAACTAAACTTTTAATATTTGTTATTGTTATTTAGTTTTTCTTTGTTTTTAAAATATAACTAAATTAACTAAATTAAAATCAATTAATTAAAAATTATTAAAAATTGTTCATATTTTATTTGATTTCTGTTAGTTTATTTTATTTTTAAGCACAACATTTTTTATGGTTTTAATCAGCCTGATTGACCTAAAACAAGTTTTATTACTTTGTTTTAATTAATATTTTTTAAATGCATTGCAATTAATTAACAAACAAACCTGTCATACATTGATAACAATATTTATTTCCTGATATTTAAATTATGCAATTTATTTATAGCATGAGACTTACATAAAATATAATAGTCTTTTAATTAATTTGAAATTAAATATATATATATATATATATATATATATACACACACACACACATATATTTTATTTGTTTATTTATTATGTAATGCGTATATGATATATATAAAGATATGTTATATATTATATTTTATAATATACATATATTTTACATATTATATTTTAGTATATATATATATTAGTATATATACTAATAAATACATTTCAAGTATTTTGGTCTTAGTTAACTACAATAACACTGATGACGCTAATACAAGTCTTATTATTTTTCTTTTTTCAAAATAAAATGATTAAAATTATACTTTTAATAATTAGTAATTTTAATTTTTTTATGTATCCTATATAGTTTTCTATATATATTATTTTTTAATTTTAATCTATCAAGGTAAACTAAATAAAAAATATTTTTATAAAACATAAAAACATAAATAAATAAATAAAACACTTTTATATAATATTTTTTTTATAATGTATTTATATAATATAATATTTTATTTCAATAAACATTAATTTAAAGTAGCAGAAAATATTTTTAAATGGTTTTTATTAACTATAATAACCCAGATTTCCTTTAATCAAGTCTTATTATTTTGTTTTAATTAAAAAAAAAAAAAATCCGTCTTTATATTATTTGACTTGTTTCTAACATAAGCATGAATTTACTGTAATCTAGTTTATTCTAATCTAATCTTTTTAACAGCCCTTTTTGCAGTGTACAGTATGAGTCAAAAGTCGTATAAAATGTCTAAAAAGAAGGTAACTGTAAGAACTCCTGTATGTTTTGATAAAAGCAGTGTGAGAGTGAGAGCGGGCGTGGGAGATGGAAAGCAGCGAGAGCATGTGTGAAAGCGCAGCTTTGGTTGTTAGCATTCAGCACACAGCGCCGCTATCCCATACTGCCAGTCTCCAAGACAACGGCCTACTTAGAGCCACTACGCAGCACTAGAGGCGAAGCTCAGCGAGTCACGTGGGCCGCGGGAAGAGCGATTGTGTGTGTGTGTGTGTGTGTGTGTGTGTGTGTGTGTGTGTGTGTGAGTGATAGAGAGGGGGGGAAAGGGTGAGCTGTGTTGTACCTGAACACTGCAGGCGTTTCATAACCAGCCAAATGCGTAGTGAGACGGCCATATGTCTGCAACGGTCTGACCTCCGACATCCATCCATGCAACATTTTCCCTCTGGGTTGTTGTGTCATTCGCTCACACTGTATGAATCATCAATATTTGCTCTGTTGGATTGTTTTTTGGAATCATATGAATTGCATTTGTTTATGTTTTAGAAATTATGTCGTGGTCTGATGTTCGTTACATCACTTGTCTGGTTTGGTCTTTTTGGGTCAGAGAATTATGTAATTCAGTCTGTTATGTGCTTGAAGGGGAAAACATGCATTAAATAAAATTTGGTCTGGATCTGGGTCTTGTTTTATAGTTGGCATAGTTGTCAACTGATGCTCGTTTCTGTTTTTTCAGTGGCTAATACTAATTGTTTTTTTTTTTTAGCAAAACATGTCACTAATGCATATTTTATTAATTAATTAATTTATTTTATATATATTTTTTATTGTTTTGTATTTTGTATCAGCGATAGATTATCCATTAGACTAATGCAATGCTGATTTATAAATAATATATAATATGATAAAATAATATAATATAATTTATTGATTGCAAAAAACAACAAAAAAACAACAACAACAACAACAACAGGAAACTGACACAGATTTCTGATATATACATAATAAAATTTCATGATAGAAATCACCAGAGTTGGCTTTTTGGTCTGGATCTGGGTCTTGGTTTATAGTTGGCATAGTTGTCAACTGATGCTTGTTTCTGTTTTTTTCAGTGGCTGATACTAATTTATTTTTTAGCAAAAAATGTCACCAATGCATGTTTTGTTTTGTTTTGTTTTGTTTTATTATGTTTTATTTTATTTTATTATGTTTTATTTTATTATGTTTTGTTTTATTCTATTTAGTTTTTTTTTTTTTGCATCATCGATGGGTTATCTATTAAACTAATTCAATGCTGAAATATGATAAAGTAATATTGTAATATAATTTATTGATGGCAAATAAGATCCGACAAAATTGCAAAAATTAAACATGATTATTTTATTTTTATAAAAAAAAAAAAAAAAAAAAAAACGAAAACTGACAAAGATTTCTGATATGTAAATAATATAATGTAATGATAGAAAGCACCAGAGGTGGAGTTTTAGTCTGGATCTGGGTCTTGGTTTATAGTTGGCATAGTTGTCAACTGATGCTTGTTTCTTTTTTTCAGTGGCTGATACAATTTTTTTTTTTTTTTTTTTGGCCAAAAATGTCACTAATGCATATTTCATTTATTTATTTATTTATTTATTTTATATATTTTTTATTTTTATTGTTTTGTATTTTGTATCACTGATAGATTATCCATTAGACTAATGCAATGCTGATTTATAAATAATATATAATATGATAAAATAATAATATAATATAAGTTATTGATTGCAAAAAAAAAAAAAGAAACTGACAAAGATTTCTGATATAAATAATATAATTTAATGATAGAAAGCACCAGAGGTGGAGATTTGGTCTGGATCTGGGTCTTGGTTTATAGTTGGCATAGTTGTCAACTGATGCTTGTTTCTGTTTTTTCAGTGACTGATACTATTATTTTTTTTTTTAGCCAAAAATGTCACTAATGCATATTTTATTTATTTATTTATTTATTTATTTTATATTTTTTTTATTGTTTTGTATTTTGTATCAGCGATAGATTATCCATTAGACTAATGCAATGCTGATTTATAAATAATATATAATGTGATAAAATAATAATATAATATAATTTATTGATTGCAAAAAAACAAAAAAAAAAAACAGGTAACTGACAAAGATTTCTGATATAAATAATATAATTTAATGATAGAAAGCACCAGAGGTGGAGTTTTGGTCTGGATCTGGGTCTTGGTTTATTGTTTGGCATAGTTGTCAACTAATGCTTGTTTCTTTTTTTTTCAGTGGCCGATACTAATCTTTTAGCAAAAAGTGTCATTTTATTTTATTTTATTTTATTTTATTTTATTTTATTTTATTTTATTTTATTTTATTTTATTTTATTTTATTTTATTTTATTTTATTTTATTTTATTTTATTTTATTTTATTTTATTTTATTTTATTTCATTTCATTTCATTTCATTTCATTTTGTATCATCAATAGATTATTCCTTGGACTAATGCAAAAAAAGAGACTAACTAGACACTTTACTTACATTTAACATGCTTTCTATGGACATAAAATCACTTTTGTACATTGTACATCTTAATGACTTTTACCCACATATAAAAGGCTGTTGTTAGACTTTGAAATTGATACAAGAAACCACTGGCAAATGCAGGTAAGCTCAAATTGACACAATCAATGAAGTGAAATAAATGCTGAAATAAATTCAACATTCATCTCATTTCACTACAATCCAACATTACAGGCTGCTTTTGGACCAGCAGTCTGATCATGACTGTAACTCTTGGGTTTTAATATGGGTTGTGAAATCCCTGTTAGACGTGAAGGTGTTAGTGAAGGTGTGCTGTGAAGCGTCAGATATAATAAGATCTGTCTTCTCTCTTTCTCTTTCTCAGATGTGATTAAGCTTCAGCTGGTGGATGCTGGTCTGGTGGAGTGTCTGCTGGAGGTCGTGGCTCAGACGGTGGACAGCGACAGGGAGGAGGATGTGGCTCAGCTCAAGACGTCCTCAGACCTCATGGTCCTTCTGCTGTTGGGAGGTACAGAACTCAGATAACCCTAAACCTTAAAATAAATGCTTTGAAACAACAAATATGAGTGTGAATCCTCAGTGTGAACAAAGCAAACAGGGCAAAGCAAAACATAATGACATAGTGTCAAGCACTGATCTCATACTGTGTGTTTAATTGATGAAATGTTCTATTCCTGTGAATGTTCCTCATTTCGTTTAGCTTCCCTGAGGTTATATAAACGTATTACTGGTCAAATAGGGATGCATGTCCTTTTACCTTGAGAAGGAAAGGCTGAAGTGAAGCTTTTCTGGCTGATGTGTAATTCACTTCATTAATATTAAACACTAGCTGAAAGAGTTGTGGGGCACTAAAATGACTTTGGAAATTTCCATCCTCACATATACTTTAGTTTAAATGTTTGTGATGATATGATTTTTTTTTTTTAAATGTTGAGTACATTTTATTCAGGATTCTATAATGAATAGAAAGAAGAAAAAAATATCTGAAATAGAAATCTTTTGTAACATATATGTGACCCTGGACCACAAAACCAGTCTTAAGTCGCTGGGATATATTTGTAGCAATAGCCAAAAATACATCGTATGGGTCAAAATTATTGATTTTTCTTTTATGCCAAAAATCATTAGGAAATTAAGTAAAGATCATGTTCCATGAAGATTTTTTGTAAAATTCCTACTGTAAATATATCAAAATGTAATTTTTGATTAGTAATATGCATTGTTAAGAACCTAATTTGGACAACTTTAAAGGTGATTTTCTCAGTATTTTGATTTTTTGCACCCTCAGATTCCAGATTTTCAAACAGTTGTATTTCGGCCAAATATTGTCCTATCCTAACAAACCATATATCAATAGAAAGCTTATTTATTGAGCTTTCATATGATGTATAGATCTCAGTTTTGTCAAATTTAACCTTATGACTGGTTTTGTGGTCCAGGGTCACATATAAAGGTCTTTATCATCACTTTTGGTCAGTTTAAAGCATCCTTGCTAAATAAAAGTATTATAAAAATAAAAGTACTATAATTTACCCCCCCCCCCCAAAAAAAGAAAATGATACTGATCTTTGATAAATGCTGATCTTCGGATCTTTCTAATCATCAAAGAATCCTGAAAAAAAAAGTACTCAACTGTTTTAAATATTGATAATAATAATAATAATAATAATAATAATAATAATAATAATAATAAATGTTTCTTGAACAGCAAATCAGCATATTAGAATGATTTCTAAAGGATCACTGGAAAAAAATAAATTGCATTTTAAAATACATTCAAATAGAAAAATAATTTTAAGTAGTAAACATATTTAACAAAATTACTGCTTTTGAAGTTCTTTGGATCAAATAAATGCAGGCTTGGTGAGCCCAAGAGACTTCCTTAAAAACATTAAAGGTTTTCCTGTTCAAAAGCTTCAAAAAACTTCAAAACGTTCACTGCTCTTTTTCTGTTGAATAACATGGTTTGACCAGCCAAAATCTGCCTTATACTGGTTCATTGTATAGTTTTACCTCCAGCTTAATGCCTGTTCACACCAATGACGATAATTATAACAAGAACAATAAACAATACAGAGGAACAAAAGTGTTGGAATCACTTTCAGAACATTTTGTATTGAATCAGAATCTAAGCGACTTCAAAGAGCTCAAGCATTTAAAGCGGTAGACAACACTGCTGTACGCACTTATAATAAACAGAACGTTATCATCTATTGGTTTGGACGCTAGTATAATTATCGTTATAGTTACCTTTATACAGTTGAGGTCAAAAGATTACATACACCTTGCACAATCTGCATAATGTTAATTATTTTAGCTGAGGAAGAGGGATCATACAAAATGCATGTTATTTTTTATTTAGTACTGACCTGAATAAGATATTGAGTTTACATATAGTCAACAAAATAAAACAAAACTTGAGTTTATAAAAATGACCCTGTTCAAAAGTTTACAAACACTTGATTCTTAATACTGTGTTGTTACCTGAATGATCCACAGCTGTGTTTTTTGTTTAGTGATAGTTGTTCATGAGTTCCTTGTTTGTCCTGAACAGTTAAACTGCCTGCTGTACTTCAGAAAAATCCTTGAGGTCCCACAAATTCTTTGGTTTTTCTGCATTTTTTGTATTTGAAAACTTTCCAACAGGGGGTGAAAACGTTTTCAGTCAGGGTAAATTTAACTTATTTTGTCTTCTGAGAAACATGTAAGTATCTACTGTAGCTTCTGAAGGTCAGAACCAAATGAAAAAATTCTGATATCTAGGCAAAATAAGAAAAATGTACACCTCTACATTCTGTTCAAAAGTTTTCACCCCTGGCTCTTAATGCATTGCGTTTCCTTCTGGAGCATCAGTGAGTGTTTGAACCTTCTGTAATAGTTGCATATGACTCCCTCAGTTGTCCTTAGTGTGAAAAGATGGATCAGTTGTTGGAAAGGGTTAAAAAAAATTGTGGGACAGAGGGCAATTTAACTGTTCGGAACAAACGAGGGACCCATAAACAACTATCACTAAACAAACAAGCAAAAAAACGTAAACTTTTTAATGGGGTAATTTTTTTAAGTTCACCTATTATTTTTCTTGTGGACTATATGTAAACATATTTTAAATGAAATATCTTAATCAAGTCAGTACTAAAAAAATAACATGCCTTTTATATGATCCCTCTGTAAGATAATTAACATTTTGCAGATTCTGCAAGGTGTATGTAAACTTTTGACCTCAACTGTAGTTATCGCTCCTAGTGTGAACAGTCTTTGTCATTTGTGTTATTCTGTCATATTAATGTTTTTGTGTTTTCCTGTAGATGAGTCAATGCAGAAGCTGTTTGAGGGGGGTAAAGGCAGTGTGTTTCAGAGGGTCCTCTCATGGGTGCCTTCCAACAACCATCAACTTCAGCTAGCAGGAGCGCTCGCCATCGCTAACTTTGCCCGCAATGGTAAGACATCAGCATGGTTGGGGAAAGGTTACTTTTAAAAATAATGCGTTACAATTAGGGCTGCCCCCTAATAGTAGAGAAGAGGCTTGGTCGACCAAAATGTAATTTCTGCTTAGTCGCAGAAAAATAATAGTAATAACATTTCTGTACATGGACATGGCATACCGTGAGTCTCAAACACCATCGTTTCCTCCTTTTTATATAAATCTGGTGTTTTCAAAAGACCACAGAAAAATAGGCTAATCCTAACATAACACAGACTTTTACGTAAGAGTCGCAATCATTAATTACGTTCCCAACATTTGCATCGCCCAATCATCAGAAGTTCTGCAGCTAAGCTATTGTGAAAAAAACTAAGCGAGGACAATAGCGAAAATGGCAGAACACGGGAATAAATGTTATGTTCCAGGTTGTGCAGGAGATGTTAAGTGCAGGGATGGTTGGTGTCTGTACTCAGAAAGGCAAGTGAAACGAATAAGGCGTTCTAATAAAATAAAACCAGCCACTGAAGGGACATGGTTAGCTCATGTAGCCTGTTACATTGCAGTACATAAGATTTCACTTACCACATAAACGGAGAGATGAAAAGTGTAAATGTATATACAATAGAGGGCCCAGCAAAAATAGGATATTTGTGCTATTTAACGTATTTATTAGTGCAGGTTTGAATTATATGCATTGCATTTCACTGTTTTTATTCATTTTGAGTAATACTGAATCTGTTTTTGTGCGGGTGAGATGAGTAAATGCATGCTGGCATTTGTGACCCTGGACCACAAAACCAGTCATAGGATTTAAAATTGCGATTTATATATCACATAAATAATAAATAAGCTTTCCATTGATGGTTTGTTGGAATAGGACAATATTTGGCTGAGAGACAACTATTTGAAAATTTAGAACCTGAGGGTGAAAAAAATTTAAATATTGAGAAAATCGCCTTTAAAGTTATCCAAATGAAGTTTTCAGCAATGCGTATTACTAATTAGACTATTAAGTTTGTATATATTTATGGTTGAAAATTTACAAAATATCTTCATTGATCATGATCTTTGCTTAATATCCTAATGATTTTTGCCATAAAAGAAAAATCAATAATTTTGACCCATACAGTTTATTTTTGGCTATTGCTATAAATATACCTGCACTACTTAAGACTGGTTTTGTGGTCCAGGGTCACATTTAGTTTAGAAATACGGTAGCATTTTTATAAAAACAAAAAAGTAACTTGGATATTTTCTTGTAAACTAATAAAGCAATGCATTTCTTTACTAGCTGCTTTATAAAAAGTAATCAGATTTACTTACTCGTTATGTGTTACCCCCAACACTGGACTTTAGTCCTGCAACTACAAGATCTTGACGATCACTGTGTTGAGAACATAAATAAGTGTTTCTTGTGTACAGATGGGAACTGCATCCACATGGTAGACACTGGTATTGTACAGAAGCTTCTTGAGCTGTTAGACAGACATGTTGAAGAGGGGAACGTGACGGTGCAGCATGCCGCGCTCAGCGCTCTGAGGAACCTCGCCATCCCGGGTCAGTCTGAAAGTTCATTCAATCATTAAATTATTCACTCCACCGTGCATGAGTGTTTTAAAATTAAATCTGCTCCATCTTCTTCTCTCTTCTCCAGTGGTCAACAAATCTAAGATGCTCTTGGCTGGTGTGTCCGATGTAGTGCTGAAGTTTCTCAAATCCGAGATGCCTCCGGTCCAGTTCAAGCTTCTGGGAACATTACGGATGCTCATCGACACACAGGGTATTTAATAACAGCATATGTTTCAGTAACTGTAATTTTAAATATGTGACCCTAGACCACAAAACCAGTCATAAGGGTCCATTTTTTTGAAAGTCTGAAATCTTAAATAAATAAGCTTTCCATTGATGTATGGTTTGTTAGAATAGGACAATATTTGGCTGAGATACTACTATTTGAAAATATTTAATCTGAGGGTGCAAAAAAAATTTTATATTAAGAAAATCAACTTTAAAGTTGTCCAAATGAAGTTCTTAGCTATGCATATTAAATAAAAATTAAGTTTTGATATATTTACAGTAGGAAATGTACAAAATATCTTTCTTTTTTTATTTCAATTAAATTAATTAAATTTAAAAAAAAAATAAATAAATCAAACAATACTGTTAATTGGCATAAAGCTGAAATTAAATATAACTAATATTTATACTTATTTATATTTATATTGTATGTTGTTTTTTGTGTATATTTATATTATATTCATGTGTAATTATTTAATAACACTTTACAATAAGGTTCATTAGTTAACTATGTTAGTTAAAAAAAGAAAAGAAAATGAACAATACTACTACAGCATTTATTAATCTTAGTTAATGTTAATTTCAGCATTTACTAATGCATTATTAAAATCACAAGTTGTGTTTGTTAACATTAGTTAATGCACTGTGAACTAATATGAACAATGAACGACTGCATTTTTATTAACTAACTTTAACAAAGATTAATAAACAGTCTAATAAATGTATTGTTCATTGTCCGTTCATGTTAGTTAATAAGTGACACCTTATTGTAGAGTTACTAATTATTATATAATAAGATCAAAAACTGTTAACTTAATTAAATTAAATTAGAAAATGTTGTCTTGGCAAATAACTGAAATAAAATAAGTTTAGATTGAAGAACTAAAATTACTAAAACTGAAATAAAAATAAAACTAGACAAAAAATGACAAAAGCACACAATTAAATTACTAAAACTTAAGGCGAGGCACTGCAGGTAAATAAGGTAAAAAAAATTACCAATAGTTATCACCTTACTTACCCAGATTATTGATTTACATTGATAATTGCAAACATTTTTTGTATTTACAAGTTTTCTAAAATGTTAGTTTGAAATATGCAAATGAGGCATTATTTAATGAAATATGCATTATATCTAATTTGCATACATTTCTAGTAAAAGAAATGAAGTCAGTCAGTTTCAAAATTCTTGTTTAATTTTTTACACATTAGAGTCAAATGTTTTTAAAGAGGGGATTTGGGGACATCTCATTTTGTTACGTCATAATTCAGAAAAAACTTAGAACAGAAAGAAAACCATGCATTTTTTTTTTTTTTACCATTTTTGGGGGAGTAAAATGTTGTATAAAATCAAGCAAATTATATATGAACAAATCCCTCCTAAAAACCTTCAGGATATAAACGGGAATAAAAATTTTAAGTTATGGTGTGTAAAGGTGTGTGTAAGTGCTGCTGAAGTGGAGATTTATGGCTCAGTGTAGGAGAAAAAACTCATTTTGAGAAAACAGCCTTTAAAAATATGTATTGTAATTGAAATCAATTGACACAAATAGATAAAGTGCTATAAAAGAAACAATGTCTTTTGGGTGTTTTCTTTCCACTAGTCTGAAAAAACACTTTATGAAAAAGCAAAAAGCCCAAAATCAATATATCATAATTAAACTAAACACTGTTGATGACGTCAAACTAGCAGTTATGAGCTAAAAGCCACAAAACACAGTTTTTGATGAGCTTTTAATCAAAGTTGATAAGCTTACAACTCCCTGTATGTTTTACAGCTGTTCAGCTGTGTCAGAGACAGCATGTGATTCGATCTCAGGTTCAGGCTCGTCCCAGCTGCTGCCACACAGCAGTCAGTCTCTGATATTAAGTGAGCGGAGGATCGATGGCACTCTGTCATTTAGTAACTATGGATCTGCAGACAAGGACGAATTTGCATTGTCTTTCGTTGGCAGTGCCCCAGCCGTGTTAGCTTTCTGTGACAGCCTGGGTTTAAAACGAATATTCCAGGGTAAATACATTTAAAGCTGTATCGACACCATCGGTGACATGCTGTCAATTACCACAGAAAATAATTTCGATCCATCTCTCAGTTTGGAAAACACCTATCTTTTGCTATTTTTCTGATTAACAGTGTTCGTACAAGTTGCTGTTCTACTTGAATTTGACTTTTTCAAATTTAAGGCCTTGAAAATAACCTTGAAAATTGCAATATTCCCGATAAGGTAGTGCTTGAATTATTGAAAGACAATGTAACTATTGAAATTAATGTTTAATTTTGTCAATTTTAAGCACATATATTTTTACGCAAAATTCACCCAGTTCAAAAACATACCCTTTGTGCTTATTTCGGTTAATGTCAGAAAACAATTGCGATAAGCCAGTAGTAGTACTGACAGTGTCATGTAAACATGGAACAGATGAACCAAATCAATTCAAGTCATTTACACTGGAACCGCTCCATTTGATTCGAACTCGTGACTTTGATCTTTCATTTCAAGCGATTCACTAGCAAAAACCAGATCAAAATAAAAGAGCCATTCATTAAAACAGAGCTTTTAGAAACTCAGAATCAGTTAAACCATTGTGTCACAAAATGATTCACTATTTTGAAGTGCTCCAGTTGGATCTTGTATCACCTATCATTTGTTTCAGATTGAGACTTCAAATTGCGTATTGTGACTCATTTAGAATTGGAACAGGTTCGTGAATCATTTAGCAAATTGAATGATTCAAATTGAGTGATACAAATCAAATGATTCATGATACGCAACTTGAGCATGGATCGCGAATCATTTGATTCAGACTGAAACTTCGGAGCCCGTATTGCGAATCATTTGATTCAGATCGTGGCTTCGGTGTGGGTTCGCAACTCTTTTGTTTCAGATCAGGATTTCAGAGCGATTTGGCAAATCTTTTTTTTTTTTTTCTTAAACAGTAGAAAACATCAAACCATTAATGCAGTACAGTTATAAAGTCATATTCCTGAAAAGGTACTTAAAAAGTGCTTAAATTATTGAAAGACAATGTCTCTATGAAATTAGTGTTTAATTTTGACAATTTTAAGAACATATATTTTCACACAAAATTCACGCAATTCAAAAAAACATCATACCTTTTGTGTGAAAAGAGGAACAGATAAACTGAATCAATTGAGTCATTTAGAACCGCTCCGATTGATTCAAACTCATAAGCTTGATCATTCATTTCATACGATTCACTAGCAAAAATAGGATCAAATTAAAAGAGCCATTCATTTTCGAATTTCAACATTGCTTGTAATGATTTTAAAAAGCATGTGGTGATGGATGAAACTGAGCTTTTAGAAACTCAGAATCAGTTAAACCATTGTGTCACAAAATGATTCACTATTTTGAAGTGCTCCAGTTGGATCTTGTATCACCTATCATTTGTTTCAGATTGAGACTTCAAATTGCGTATTGCGACTCATTTAGAATTGGAACAGGTTCGTGAATCATTTAGCAAATTGAATGATTCAATTTGAGTGATTCAAATCAAATGATTCATGATACGCAATTTGAGCATGGATCGCGAATCATTTGATTCAGACTGAAACTTCGGAGCCCGTATTGCGAATCATTTGATTCAGATCGGGGCTTCGGTGTGGGTTCGCAACTCTTTTGTTTCAGATCAGGATTTCAGAGCGATTTGGCGAATCTTTTTTTTTTTTTTTTTTTCTTAAACAGTAGAAAACATCAAACCATTAATGCAGTACAGTTATAAAGTCATATTCCTGAAAAGGTACTTAAAAAGTGCTTAAATTATTGAAAGACAATGTCTCTATGAAATTAGTGTTTAATTTTGTCAATTTTAAGAACATTTATTTTCACACAAAATTCACGCAATTCAAAAAAACATACCTTTTGTGTGAAAAGAGGAACAGATAAACCGAATCAATTGAGTCATTTAGAACCGCTCCATTTGATTCAAACTCGTGACCTTGATCTTTCATTTCAAGCGATTCACTAGCAAAAACCAGATCAAAATAAAAGAGCCATTCATTAAAACAGAGCTTTTAGAAACTCTGAATCAATTAAACCATTGTGTCACAAAATGATTCACTATTTTGAAGTGCTCCAGTTGGATCTTGTATCACCTATCATTTGTTTCAGATTGAGACTTCAAATTGCGTATTGCGACTCATTTAGAATTGGAACAGGTTCGTGAATCATTTAGCAAATTGAATGATTCAATTTGAGTGATTCAAATCAAATAATTCATGATACGCAATTTGAGCATGGATCGCGAATCATTTGATTCAGACTGGAACTTCGGAGCCCGTATTGCGAATCATTTGATTCAGATCGGGGCTTCGGTGTGGGTTCGCAACTCTTTTGTTTCAGATCAGGATTTCAGAGCGATTTGGCGAATTTTTTTTTTTTTTTTTTTTTTCTTAAACAGTAGAAAACATCAAACCATTAATGCAGTACAGTTATAAAGTCATATTCCTGAAAAGGTACTTAAAAAGTGCTTAAATTATTGAAAGACAATGTCTCTATGAAATTAGTGTTTAATTTTGTCAATTTTAAGAACATATATTTTCACACAAAATTCACGCAATTCAAAAAAACATACCTTTTGTGTGAAAAGAGGAACAGATAAACCGAATCAATTGAGTCATTTAGAACCGCTCCATTTGATTCAAACTCGTGACCTTGATCTTTCATTTCAAGCGATTCACTAGCAAAAACCAGATCAAAATAAAAGAGCCATTCATTAAAACAGAGCTTTTAGAAACTCTGAATCAATTAAACCATTGTGTCACAAAATGATTCACTATTTTGAAGTGCTCCAGTTGGATCTTGTATCACCTATCATTTGTTTCAGATTGAGACTTCAAATTGCGTATTGTGACTCATTTAGAATTGGAACAGGTTCGTGAATCATTTAGCAAATTGAATGATTCAAATTGAGTGATTCAAATCAAATGATTCATGATACGCAATTTGAGCATGGATCGCGAATCATTTGATTCAGACTGGAACTTCGGAGCCCGTATTGCGAATCATTTGATTCAGATCGGGGCTTCGGTGTGGGTTCGCAACTCTTTTGTTTCAGATCAGGATTTCAGAGCGATTTGGCGAATCTTTTTTTTTTTTTTTTTTTCTTAAACAGTAGAAAACATCAAACCATTAATGCAGTACAGTTATAAAGTCATATTCCTGAAAAGGTACTTAAAAAGTGCTTAAATTATTGAAAGACAATGTCTGTATGAAATTAGTGTTTAATTTTGTCAATTTTAAGAACATATATTTTCACACAAAATTCACGCAATTCAAAAAAACATCATACCTTTTGTGTGAAAAGAGGAACAGATAAACCGAATCAATTGAGTCATTTAAAACCGCTCCGATTGATTCAAACTCATAAGTTTGATCATTCATTTCATACGATTCACTAGCAAAAATTGGATCAAATTAAAAGAGCCATTCATTTTCGAATTTCAACATTGCTTGTAATGATTTTAAAAAGCATGTGGTGATGGATGAAACTGAGCTTTTAGAAACTCAGAATCAGTTAAACCAAAAATGATTCATTAATTTGAATCGATCCAATCGGATCGTGTATCACGAATCACAAATAATTTGTTTCAGATTGTGACTTCAAATCGCGTATCAAGACTCATTTAATTTAGATTGGAACGGGTTTGTGAATCATTTAGCAAATTGAATGATTCAAATCAAATGATTTGTGATTTGCAATTTAAGCGTGGATCGTGAATCATTTGATTCAGTTTGGGACTTCAGTGTGGGTTCGCGAATCATTTGTTTCAGATCAGGATTTCAGAGTGATTTCGCAGATCTTTTTTTCAGTTTTTTTCTTAAACAGTAGAAAACATCAAACCATTAATACAGTAGAGTTATAAAAACAAACAACAACAGAAAAGAAAGTGTACACAAATACAAATCCTTTAAGAAAATGAACAGTGGTTGTACGATAGTAAAAGTGTAGTATATTTTGTAAAACTTTAGTAGTAATACTTTGCATGTGCTTCACTTTATTTTTGCCATTTTTTATTACTATTATGTATCTCTTTTTTAAGAGTTTGAAATGAAAGACATTGTTCGATAAGTGAGATCTCTGATTGAAGTCCTTGAAAATCAAAAAAGCAGTGCTTGAAAAGTCCTTGAAAGTCCTGGGATTTAATTTTACAGTATCTGTACGAACACTGGATTAAAGATTTTAAATAAAAGTTAAGATTAAATAAAAAATATTGACTAATTAGTTTTGTTTAATAATATTACACAAAATGATTACAGCTGTTGTAATATTCAACAATATTTTATAATAGAAAAGTAATATAAATTACCAAATGTGACCCTGGACCACAAAACGTAAAGATCATGTTCCATGAAGATTTTTTGTAAAATTCCTACTGTAAACCTATCAAAATGTAATTTTTGATTAGTAATATGCATTGCTAAGAACTTAATTTGGACAACTTTAAAGGTGTTTTTCTCAGTATTTTGATTTATTGCACCCTTAGATTTCAGATTTTCAAATAGATGTATCTCGGCCAAATATTGTCCTATCCTAACAAACCATACATCATATGAAAGCTCAATAAATAAGCTTTCTATTGATGTATATATCTCAGTTTTGTAAAATTTAACCTTATGACTGGTTTTGTGGTCCAGGGTCACAAATGTGTTGTGTCGTGTGTTCAACAGTGGTTTGTGTTTGGTATATTATGTTTAGTGCTGTGTGTGTGTTGCAGCTGACGCAGCAGAGCAGCTGGGGACAAACGCAAAGCTGGTGGAGCGTTTGGTGGAGTGGTGTGAAGCGAAGGATCATGCTGGAGTGATGGGAGAGTCTAACCGCCTGCTGTCTGCTCTCATCCGACACAGCAAGTCAAAGGTCTCGCACTCTAGCTCTTTATTCTCTCTCATTCAGAGCCTTATGATTTCTGTGATGTGGAAAACGTGGAAGGAATCTTATCATAAAAAATAGATAAAGCAGAATGGCACAGAATTTATTACATTTTGGATTAGTAAATCAAGTGTTCAGTGCACTTAAAGGTGCCATAGAATGGAAAACTGAATTTACCTTGGCATAGTTAAAGGTTGTATCAGCGATTTCTAGCCTAAAACATAAAGTGTCAATTTCAGCTCACCTTTCATCACGATCCGCTCGCTGACTGCCCCATAAATTGTCTGTGAAAAAAACGCGTCTCTCTGGTCAGCCTAGGGTCCGAGATATGCCAAAAAAACAATCGGCACTACCAACCTTTCCACACATAAACAAACAGTGTTCCAACCAATCAGCGTCAGGGGTTTGGTGTTGTGGACTTTCCTACTGGTGCAGGGATGTGAGGGAGGCGGAGCGAAAGTCCACAACACCAAACCCCTGACGCTGATTGGTTGGAACACTGTTTGTTTATCTGTGGAAAGGTTGGTAGTGCCGATTGTTTTTTTGGCATATCTCGGACCCTAGGCTGACCAGAGAGACGTGTTTTTTTCACAGACAATTTATGGGGCAGGCAGCGAGCGGATCGTGATGAAAGGTCAGCTGAATTTGACACTTTATGTTTCAGGCTAGAAATCGCTGATACAACCTTTAAATAATAACGGTTCAGATTTACAGCGAATGATTTACAGATCTTGAGAATCACTGAGGAGCTGCTCAACTTGTGTGGTAAGAATCACTCCCTCTGCATTGTAACTTTACGCAGAGCACATGCATCACAGTAATAAAACTAAAATATCCGCCATTCAAAACAGCAGAGTCAACAAACTGCATATTAAAAGCGGCTAGAGCTCCTAATTAAATATACAATTTTATCCATGTGCGAGCTATTGAGCTCTGTGAAACAGCCAATCAGAGCAGAGCTCATTAATATTCATGAAGCTTCCAAATAACAGAGCATTTCATTCTAGGGGCAAATTCTAGGGTTGTAAATGGACCTGTAAAACCATTTCTGGGGCCTCATTTATAAAACTTTCTTACGCACTGATTTGATCTTAGAGTGTTCGTACGATCAAATCCACGTCAAAGTACAGATTTACAAAAACCGTCTTTGACGTGGAAAAGTACTTATCTCCACGTCAGATTCCAGCTTGGCGTACGACCGTTTCCTTGTGGTAATGCCTGGTATTGCAGATAGTTCAGCCTCACTATAATTTGATTTCTTGCGCTCCTTTTTACTTGCCATTGTCACAGAGTTTTTGCTTTAGGAATGAGCTCATTTTATATGTTAATTAATTAAGCAGGGGCGTTTCGACGGCGGAACATTCAGCTGCACACAATTCCACGATCATTTGTGATTTATAACCGAATGACTGGCGTACGCATGGATTTCGTGGTACGTTCGTTTTCTCTGAATCGCTCTTACAATCAAATCAGAAAAGTTCTTAGATAAAATCAAGGATGGTTTCTACGCAAGTCTTTATAAATGAGGCCCCTGGAGTTTTTTTGCCCTTTCCTATCCCAAATACCTTCTATGTAGATATCAGAGAACAATTTAAAATATTCTCTCAATGCATTCTATGGCACCTTTAAATCAAATCACGATATAGACTAATGTCTGTGAATATTAAACTGCAAAAAGACTATTTATATGAGTCCGGCATGCGCAGGCGCATGGTTTTGTCTACTACACACGTGTGACGCTCATGGTTTTGAGTGTCTGCAAAGTCACTATATGAGCACATGAACTTTATCTCCAGAGAGTCACTTCATGAGCAATTCACATTTCATTTGAGGTAGACTATCCTCTTATCACATACACACAGAAACTTAAAGGTCTTAATTACAACCCCTCAAAATAAATGTTTGGTTTTACTTTTGAAGAAATTGAAGAAATATATCACTATATATATTACAGTAAGGGAAAAAATATTTGATCTCCTGCTGTTTTGTACATTTGCCCTCTGACAAAGAAATGATCAGTCAATAATTTTAATGGTAGGTTTATTTGAACAGTGAGAGACAGAATAACAGAAAAAATCTGAAAAATGCATTTCAAAAAACTTGATTTACGTTTTAATGAGTGAAATAAGTATTTGATCCCCTATCAATCAGCAGGATTTCTGGCTCTTAGGTGTCTTTTATACAGGTAACGATCTGAAATTAAGAGCACTCTCTTAAAGGAAGTGCTCCTAATACATGCTTGTTACCTGTATAAAAGACACCTGTCCACAGAAGCAATCAATCAATCAGATTCCAAACTCTCCACCATGGCCAACACCAAAGAGCTGTCCGAGGATGTCAGGGACGATATTGTAGACCTACACAATGCTGGAACGAGCTACAAGTCCATCACTAAGCAGCTTGGTGGGAAGGTGCCAACAGTTTATTTGCAAATGGAAGAAACACAAAATAACTGTCAATCTCCCTTGGTCTGGGACTCCATGCAAGATCTCACCTCGTGGAGTTTCAATGATCATGAGAACTGTGAGGAATCAGCCCAGAACTACACAGGAGGATCTTCTCAATGATCTCAATGCAGCTGGGACCATAGTCACCAAGAAAACAATTGGTGACAAACTACGCCATGAAGGGCTAAAATCCTGCAGCGCCTGCAAGGTCCCCCTGCTCAGGAAAGCACATGTACAGGACCGTCTGAAGTTTGCCAATGAACATCTAAATGATTCAGAGGAGAACTGGGTGAAAGTGTTGTGGTCAGATGAGACCAAAATCAAGCTCTTTGGCATCAACTCAACTCGCCGTGTTTGGAGGAAGAGGAATGCTGCCTATGACCCCAAGAACACCATCCCCACTGTCAAACATGGAGGTGGAAATATTATGCTTTGGGGGTGTTTTTCTGCTAAGGGGACAGGACAACTACACAGCATCAAAGGGACAATGGACGGGGCCATGTACCATCAAGGCCAGGGCATTGAAAATTAAAAAACACACAGCCGATGCAACAAAGGAGTGGCTAATGAAGAAGCACATTAAGGTCCTGGAGTGGCCTAGCCAGTCTCCAGACCTTAATCCCATAGAAAATCTGTGGAGGGAGCTGAAGGTTCGAGTTAGCCTCGAAACCTTAATGACTTGGAGAGGATCTGCAAAGAGGAGTGGGACAAAATCCCTCCCTGAGATGTGTGCAAACTTGGTGGCCAACTACAAGAAACGTCTGGGTTTTGCGAAGTCATGTTTTGCAATGGGGTCAAATACTTATTTCACTCATTAAAATGCAAATCAATTTATAATTTTTTTTTTTTTAATTTTTTTTTTTGTTGCTATTCTGTGTCTCGCTGTTCAAATAAACCAACCATTAAAGTTATAGAGTGAACATTTCTTTGTCAGTGGGGCAAACGTACAAAATCAGGATCAAATTATTTTTTTCTCACTGTATTATTACTATATTTTTAAGTTATAAAGGAATAACCACACAATTTTTCATTACATTTTTCATTAAGTTTATGTCCTTCATCTAATTACCAAAAAAATTAAAATACAATAAAAAAAAATCATAGGGCCCTAAAATTGTAAACAAAAAATAATAAATTAAGCTATTTTCATGATTGCAATTAATTAAACATGCTTTTTGATTATTCAAATTTATAACCATTAAAATGGAAAAATGTAATTGTTGTTAGCTGTGTACATTTAATGATTTTAGTTAATTAGACATGCCTTTTGATTACTAACATTTAATTTAAAACCGAATTAAGAAGAGTTCAAATGGAATCCAGAAAAATTAAAATGGGAAGAATAAAAAATAAATAAAATAAAAATAAAAAATGCAACTGAACTTGTAATATATAAATATATATAACAGATTTTATAGGATCGTACTTATTTCAGCAATGCTTTAGTGATTCATTCATCTCTACATTATTCAACTTTGTTTTGTTAAATGTTGTCTTCATAATATGTGACCATGGACCACAAAAACAGTCATAAGGGTTAAATATATTTGAAATTGAGATTTACACATCATCTGAAAGCTGTTAGGATAGGACAATATTTGAAAATCTGGAATCTGAGGATGCAAAAAAAATCTAAATATTGAGAAAATCACCTTTAAAGTTGTCTAAATTAAGTTCTTAGCAATGCATATTACTAATAAAAAATTATGTTTTGCAAAAAAAAGTCTAAATATTCAGACCTTGAATAAGTAAGACCTTATTTCATAGGGTCTTACTTATTTCAGCAATGCTTTAGTGATGGTGCAGCACTTTGACTAGACATGCGTCATCAAATAATGTATCCTAACCGGCCATGACATGACTAAGCAGTAAGCGCAGTTTTCAATCACTGCCATGTAAATCTTTTGTTGTGCTTTCCGGACACAACTGCTACAAGCAGTGCACTGCAAGACACTTGGTTTGAAGAAAATGTCTAGTATGTCTGCTAACAAAGATTTGGTGTAGAAACAAGTTATAAAACAGCCTGTGAAGTTGAATTAAATGTGAAATGTTGAATTAAAGTTTTAAAGTAGAAAGACTAATTTAGTATTTTCTTGTAAAATGTAGTGCCAAATTCAGTCTTTGATATGTGACCCTGGACCACAAAACCAGTCATAAGGTTAAATTTTACAAAACTGAGATGTATACATCATATGAAAGCTCAATTAATAAGCTTTCTATTGATGTATGGTTTGTTATGATAGGACAATATTTGGCTGAGATACATCTATTTGAAAATCTGGAATCTGAAGGTGCAAAAAATCAAAATACTGAGAAAATCACCTTTAAAGTTGTCCAAATTAAGTTCTTAACAATGCATATTACTAATAAAAATTACATTTTGATAGGTTTACAGTAGGAATTTTACAAAAAATCTTCATGGAATATGATCTTTACTTAATTTCCTAATGATTTTTGACATAAAAGAAAAATCAATAATTTTGACCCATACAATGTATTTTTGGCTATTGCTACAAATATACCCCAGCGACTTAAGACTGGTTTTGTGGTCCAGGGTCACATATTTACAGCTTTGAAAAATCTTTTTTTTTTTTTTTGTGTGTGTATGTTTGGTTTGGTTCTGATTTTGTTGTTTTGAACCAGTTTTTTGTGGGCGATTTTATTACATTTTTTCCTTCTCAGATTCACATCCACAGATTCTGACTGTTTTTTTTTTTTCTTTGTGAATAGGATGTGGTTCGAACAGTCATACAAGGTGGAGGTGTTAAGCACTTGGTAACCATGGCGACGAGTGAACACATGATCATGCAGAATGAAGCGCTGGTGGCCTTGGGTCTCATAGCGGCATTGGACCTGGGTAAAAATCTTAACATTACTGTACATTAGGGTGAATTCAGGTCAACTGTGACACGTTTTGCCATTGAGATGACTGGGGAAAACATGCCTCAATTATCCTGAATTAACCCTACTTTCTTCCTACTTTCTTAAACTATCTTTAATATAATGCTGATAGACCTGAGAGTCTTCAGTAGGCTGATTTCAAGTAAACTGCGGTGTTATTTTAATATTATTTATTTATTTTAATATTTTTTATTAGCTTTTATTTTTATATTTTTAGTTTTCACATATGTGTATATATATATATATATATATGCATTCACTGCTGCTCAAGAGTTTGGGATCAGTGAGATTTTAAATGTTTTTTAAAGAATTCTTATAAGCTCATCCAGGCTGCATTTATTTGATAAAAAAATTAAAACTGAGAGTTAAAAACTGTAGTATTGTGAAATATTATTACAGTTTAAAATAATGGTGTTCTATATTAATATATTTAAAAATATAATTTATTCCTGTGATGCAAAGCTACATATGACTCTTAAAATCATTTTAATATTCTGATAATTAATATTATCAACAATGTTGGAAACAGTTTTTTTTTTTTTTGGGAACCTGTGATTCTTTTTTCTGAAAAGGTAAAAAAGAACCGCATTTATTCAAAATATAAATCTTTTCTAACAATATTAGTCTTTGCTATCACTTTTTATCAATTGAGCACATCCTTGGTCAATAAAAGTATTAATTTCTTTCAAAAATGTACTGAACCCAAACTTGTAGACGGTAGTTTATATTGTTACAAAATATTTCTATTTTTAATTAAACACTGTTCTTTTCAACTTTTCATTCGTTAAAGAATCCTGGAAAGAAAATCACAGGTTTCAAGCAGCGCAACTGTTTCCAACACTGATAATAAATCAGTTTATTAGAATGATTTCTGAAGGATCATGTGACAATGAAGACTGTAGTAATGATGCCGAAAATTCAGCTTTGTATCATAGGAATAAGTTACATTTTAAAATATATTCACATAGAAAACAGTTATTTTACATTTAAATAATATTTCACAATATTGCAGTTTTTTCTGTATTTTTGATCAAATAAATGCAGCCTGGTTCACTTTTGTCTTTATGATGATTGGCAAAAAGAGTCCTAATTGAGTCCTAACTGAAATACCAAAATAGCTAAACTTACAAATGGACACACAGTTTGTAGTATTTTACTTTTATACTTAAAGTGGTTGTTGTAAAGATGTTTGTACATATGCACAATTTGTACTTGTCTTCCAAAATTAATTTCAGTAATTTGCACCTTTAGTGATATTGCATTTATGCTTATAGCAGAGGTTGTTTTTTCCCCAAAGCATCTTGCAAAAGAGAAATAAAACCAATTTTGTCAAAGAGCCAACAATATTCGTAATACACAATGCTAGGTTTTTAAACAACTAGATTAGGAAGCAAGTTAGAGAAGAGGAGAAATGCAGAAGAAGAAAAAGTTTGTGTGTAAGTGCATTGGTTTAAGTTATTCAGGACTTTTAACCGAGTCACTTCATGGTTTTGATTTCAGATTGTGCAGAGAAGGACTTTGTCGGCGCTAATCTGGTGCAGGTTCTACACAAACTACTGACAGATGAGCACAGTGCACCGGAGATCAAATACAACTCTATGATCCTCATCTGCTCTGTCATGGGATCAGGTGAGTCAGGAGATCAAAAAAAAAAAATGACTCAACACTTTTACAAGTCTGGGAACTATTGAGCCTGAAGAAGTCTAAAATACACTTATTAAACCAGTGTTGCTATTGTTGACTCAAACTGAAACTGTTAAAAATCATTTTTGCTAATTGAAATAAAGCTGAAGTAAAATATAAATATTAAATTGTTTTAGCAATTAACAAATATTGGTTAATAAGTACTTAGAAATAAATTAATACCTACTGAATTGATTAAAATAAAAAAATAAATCAAAGCTAAATAAATAGATAAGGGTTAGGTAAAAAAAATAATAATAATGAAAAAAATAATGATTATTGGTATGTTTTAAAAGAAAATGCAATTTCAGTCAATTTACTTCAAAATGTCATTTTAATTCAGTTTCATTAATCAGAAGTGTAGTGTACTAAAAATTAAAAATTGTTTCCAGACCAATTTTTTTTTTTAGATGGTTACATTTTTGAAAATCAAAATTACTTTATTTACTTTCGTAATACACATTACTAGTCTTATTGTGAACGATTCATCTCTACGTTATTCAACTTTGTTTTGTTAAATGTTGTCTTCATAATATGTGACCATGGACCACAAAAACAGTCATAAGGGTTAAATAAATTTGAAATTGAGATTTATACATCATCTGAAAGCTGAATAAATAAGCTTTCAATTGATGTATGGTTTGTTAGGATAGGACAATATTTGAAAATCTGGAATCTGAGGATGCCAAAAAAATCTAAATATTGAGAAAATCACCTTTAAAGTTGTCTAAATTGAGTTCTTAGCAATGCATATTACTAATAAAAAATTATGTTTTGCAAATAAATCTAAATATTCAGAAAATCACCTTTAAAGTTGTCCAAATTAAGGTCTTAGCAATGCTTATTACTAATAAAAAATTAAGTTTTGCAAAAAAAAAAGTAAATATTGAGAAAATCGCCTTTAAAGAAGTTCTTAGCAATGCATATTACTAATAAAAAATATAGTTTTGCAAAAAAATCTAAATATTGAGAAAATCGCCTTTAAAGTTGTCCAAATTAAGTTCGTAGCAATGCATATTACTAATAAAAATGAAGTTTTGCAAAAAATAATTTAATTTTGAGAAAATCGTCTTTAAAGTTGTCCAAATTAAGTTCTTAGCAATGCATATTACTAATAAAAAATTACGTTTTGCAAAAAAATCTAAATATTGAGAAAATTGCCTTTAAAGTTGTCCAAATTAAGTTCTTAGCAATGCATATTACTAATAAAAAATTAAGTTTAGCAAAAAATAATTACATTTTGAGAAAATAGCCTTTAAAGTTGTCCAAATTAAGTTCTTAGCAATGCATATTACTAATAAAAAATTAAGTTTAGCAAAAAATAATTACATTTTGAGAAAATCGTCTTTAAAGTTGTCCAAATTAAGTTCTTAGCAATGCATATTACTAATAAAAAATTACGTTTTGCAAAAAAATCTAAATATTGAGAAAATTGCCTTTAAAGTTGTCCAAATTAAGTTCTTAGCAATGCATATTACT
Source organism: Garra rufa (assembly GCF_049309525.1). Classification (NCBI taxonomy): domain Eukaryota; kingdom Metazoa; phylum Chordata; class Actinopteri; order Cypriniformes; family Cyprinidae; genus Garra; species Garra rufa. Next base: position 6,498,187 of record NC_133363.1, on the reverse strand, counting down.
AATAAAAAATTAAGTTTAGCAAAAAATAATTACATTTTGAGAAAATCGTCTTTAAAGTTGTCCAAATTAAGTTCTTAGCAATGCATATTACTAATAAAAAATTAAGTTTTGCAAAAAATAATTACATTTTGAGAAAATAGCCTTTAAAGTTGTCCAAATTAAGTTCTTAGCAATGCATATTACTAATAAAAAATTAAGTTTTGCAAAAAATAATTACATTTTGAGAAAATCGCCTTTAAAGTTGTCCAAATTAAGTTCTTAGCAATGCATATTACTAATAAAAAATTAAGTTTTGCAAAAAAATCTAAATATTGAGAAAATTGCCTTTAAAGTTGTCCAAATTAAGTTCGTAGCAATGCATATTACTAATAAAAATGAAGTTTTGCAAAAAAAAAATTAATTTTGAGAAAATCGTCTTTAAAGTTGTCCAAATTAAGTTCTTAGCAATGCATATTACTAATAAAAAATTAAGTTTTGCAAAAAATAATTACATTTTGAGAAAATCGCCTTTAAAGTTGTCCAAATTAAGTTCTTAGCAATGCATATTACTAATAAAAAATTAAGTTTTGCAAAAAAATCTAAATATTGAGAAAATTGCCTTTAAAGTTGTCCAAATTAAGTTCGTAGCAATGCATATTACTAATAAAAATGAAGTTTTGCAAAAAAAAATTAATTTTGAGAAAATCGTCTTTAAAGTTGTCCAAATTAAGTTCTTAGCAATGCATATTACTAATAAAAAATTAAGTTTTGCAAAAAATAATTACATTTTGAGAAAATCGCCTTTAAAGTTGTCCAAATTAAGTTCTTAGCAATGCATATTACTAATAAAAAATTAAGTTTTGCAAAAAAATCTAAATATTGAGAAAATTGCCTTTAAAGTTGTCCAAATTAAGTTCGTAGCAATGCATATTACTAATAAAAATGAAGTTTTGCAAAAAAAAATTAATTTTGAGAAAATCGTCTTTAAAGTTGTCCAAATTAAGTTCTCAGTAATGCATATTACTAATAAAAAATTAAGTTTTGATATATTTATGGTAGGAAATTGACAAAATATCTTAATGGAACATGAAAGACAAAAGAGAAATTGATCGTTTTGACCCATACAATGTATTTTTGGCTATTGCTACAAATATTCCGGTGCTACCTAAGACTGGTTTTCTGGTCCAGGGTCGTGAAGCATTTTGTTCTGTTTGAATGACTGATGTTTTCTTCTCTCACTTTAGAGCCGCTTCATAAAGAAGTGCAGAGCTTGGCCTTCATCGACGTGGTCTCCAATCTGCGCTCACATGAGAACAAGACGGTGGCGCACCAGGCCTCTCTCACAGAGCAAAGGTTAACGGCACAGAGCTAAAGGACTCTTTCACAGCATCTCCTCCTTGCCTGCTTCCCCCTTACACACATATCTCTCGTTGTCATGTGCCAAGCTGTTGTCCCCTCCGCATTCCCTGCTACAGACTCTCAAAGCCCTCTGTTTGCTCCGCGCACACGGAAACGCGCTACCCAAAGGCGGCCATACTTTGTAGACAGCCTTCTGCAATAGATTCATACCCGAACAGCAAAATATTTTTAGAAGACCATAGCTGTGATTAAAAAACAAAACAAAACATGGAATTCACCTGTAAAAGCTGAAATAAAAATAGAAGATGAATGTTGGCAGTGGAAATAGCGCAGTTGTGCTTTCATGACATGTAAAACCACACATACCAACCGACTTGTGCATGTTTTGTTTTTTTTAAATCGTCCGGTTTGTTGATGTATCTGTGTTCAGCTATTCACCCATATGATATGCCCCGCCCCCCTCTCCTTCTGCTTACTAATTTACATAGAAGACTAGAGATCAAATGTGTTTGTACTGTATAGGGCACCTCTGGACCAGCATGGACCTTTTCATATTTTGCCTCCTGGTCCTTGTGCCGCCCATGATCCATATCTACTGGAAAGAGCTAATTCCATATCATTAGTCTGTTGCATTTACAGAAATCGATGATTATTGTCATATGGATGTGTGAAGAAGTAATATATCTTGATACTGGGGACTAAAGCTGTTTGTACGTGCTGCCCTCGGATTTTTAGCATTTCAGGACCTCATCAAAAGAAGTGACGTCATTATAGTGTAGTATGAATAACTTGAAAGGATAGTTCACCCAAAAATTTGTTGTTCCAAATCTTGTGTGCATTTCGTTTTTCTGTAAGAACACAAAAGAAAATATTTTGAAGAATGTTGGTAGCCAAACTGTTTTGGTTCCCATTGACTCCCATAGTATTTTCGTCATTGGCGCCATTAACCTAAATGCCTATGTTCTGTTAAATTTTTGTTAGAAATTTTGGTAACCAAACTGTTTGAGGTCCCATTTCCATAGTATATTTTTGTCAGTAACTTGGAAGTCAATGGGACCTGAAACCATTTGGATACCAACTCTCTTCAGAATTTCTTCTTTTGTGTTCCACCGAAGAAAGAAATTTAAACATTCTGTAGAAGATATTCTGAATAATTTTAGTTACATATCCATACTATGGAAGTCAATGAGACATGAAGCAGTTTTGTTACCACAAATCTTCAAAATATGTTGTGTTTCAGAGAAAAAAAGAAATTCCAACATTCTGTAGTATTTTGAAGAATTTTGGTAACCAAACTGTTTCAGTTCTCATTGATTTTCATAGTATTTTTTGGCCATATTATGGAAGTCAAACGGACCGAAACATTTGGTTACCAACATTCTTCAAAATATCTTGTTTTGTGTTACACAGAACAAAGGAATTCAAACATTCTATAAAAGATACATTTATGAACGTTGGTAACCAGTTTGGTAACAGTTTTGGGTCCCATTGACTTCTGAATTTCGGTAAATGGCACCTGAAACCATTTTGTTACCAACATTTTTCAAAATATCGTGTTTTGTGTTTCACAGAAGAAAGGAATTTCAACACTGTTAACCAGTTTTGTGTCCCACTGACTTCCATGGTATTTTTTTGCTATGGTAGTCAGTAGGACCAGGAACTATTTGGTTACCAGCATCCTTCAAAATATCTTATTTTGTTTTGCACAAATGAAATACCAATATTCTGTAGAAAGTATTTTGAAGAATATTGGTAACCAAAGAGTTTGGGGTCCCATTGACTTTCATAGTATTTTTCATTGGCACCTGAAAACGTTAGGTTACCAACATTCTTCAAAATATCTTATTTTGTGTTCCACAGAAAAAGGAAAGTCCTACATAATGTAGAAAATATGTTGAAGAATTCAAATCAGTGTGACTGAAACCATTTGGATACCAACATTTTTTTTTAAATAATCTTCTTTTGTGTTCCACAGAAGAAAGAAATTCCAACATTCTGTTGATGAATGTTGGTATGCTGTTTTGGCTCCCACTGATGTGTTCCAGAGAAGAGAAAAATGCCTATGTACTGTAGAAGATAATTTAAAGAATTTTCAAATTTAAATTGAATCCAAACGGTTTCAATTTCCATTGATTTCCTTTTTTCTTCTTCTCCATTCTACGGAAGTCAATGGGACTGAAACCATTTGGATACCACCATTCTTCAAAGTATTTTTCTTTTGTGTTCCACAAAAGAAAATAATTCCAACATTCTGTTGATAAATGTTGGTAACCAGTTTTTGGTCCCACTAACTTCTGTAGTATTTTTGTCATTGGCACCTGAAACCATTTGGATACAATTGGAAAAATATTTAATAACCCATTGATATCCATAGTATTTTTTTCCATGCTATGGAATTCAGTGGAACCAAAACCATTTGGATACCAACATTCCTCAAAATAAACTTGTTTTTTGCTCCTCAGAAGGATTGAATTCCAACATTATATTGACGAATGCTGATTCGAATCAACATTCTCACTGACTCTACTATTTGGTTACCAACATTCTTCAAAATATCTTTTGTGCTCCACAGAAGAAACTCCAACATTCTTTAGAAGGTATAGAAGAATGTTGGTAAACCAAGAGTTTGGAGTTTTTTGGTCAGTACTATGGACTTTTTTGTGTTCTACAGAAGATACTTTGACGAATGTTGGTAACCAAACAATTATTGGGTTCCATTGACTATTTTTAGCTATGAAGGTTATTGGGACCTAATTTTTGTTTTGTCAATGGGACCCGAAACCATTTGTATACCAACATTCTTCAGAATATAATTTTCCACAAAAGAATTCCAATATTCTATAAATCTTTAGGTTGAATAAAAACTCCCTCATTTGTTTTTTCCATTTTGATGTCAAGTGGGGAATAAAATTATGTTCTACAGAAGATATTTTGACGAATGTTGGCAACCAAACAATTTTTGGGTTCACTTGACTATTTTTTGCTATGAAGGTTAGTGTGACCTAAAACTATTTGGTTAAAAAAATCTTCAAAATATCTACTTTTGTGTTTCACAAAAGAAAGAAATGCCTACATTCTATGGAAGGTATTTTGAAGAATGTTGGTAACCGAAGACTTTTGGGTCCCATTGACTCCCATAGCATTTTTTGTTTTGTTCTGTCCATTCTATGGAAGTCAACTGAACCCGAAACCATTTGGATACCAACATTCTTCAAAATAAACTTGTTTTTTGCTCCTCAGAAGGATTGAATTCCAACATTATATTGACGAATGTTGATTCGAATCAACATTCTCACTGACTCTACTATTTGGTTACCAACATTCTTCAAAATATCTTTTGTGCTCCACAGAAGAAATTCCAACATTCTTTAGAAGGTATAGAAGAATGTTGGTAAACCAAGAGTTTGGAGTATTTTGGTCAGTACTATGGAACAATGGGAACAGTACTAAAGGATGTCAAAACCTTCTTTTTTGTGTTCTACAGAAGATACTTTGATGAATGTTGGTAACCAAACAATTATTGGGTTCCATTTACTATTTTTAGCTATGAAGGTTATTGGGACCTAATTTTTGTTTTGTCAATGGGACCCGAAACCATTTGTATACCAACATTCTTCAGAATATAATTTTCCACAAAAGAATTCCAATATTCTATAAATCTTTAGGTTGAATAAAAACTCCATTTGTTTTTTCCATTTTGATGTCAAGCGGGGAATAAAATCATGTTCTACAGAAGATATTTTGACGAATGTTGGCAACCAAACAATTTTTGGGTTCAATTGACTATTTTTTGCTATGAAGGTTAGTGTGACCTAAAACTATTTGGTTAAAAAATCTTCAAAATATCTACTTTTGTGTTTCACAAAAGAAAGAAATGCCTACATTCTATAGAAGGTGTTTTGAAGAATGTTGGTAACCGAAGACTTTTGGGTCCCATTGACTCCCATAGCATTTTTTGTTTTGTTCTGTCCATTCTATGGAAGTCAACTGAACCCGAAACCATTTGGATACCAACATTCTTCAAAATCATGTTCCACAAAAGAAAAGAATACCAATATTCTATAGAAGATGCTAGGGTTCAATTGACGTCCATGGTATTTTGGGATTTTATCCATGCTTTGAAAGTCAAAGGGACCTATAATTAAAGAAAGAAATGTAAAGAGCCAGAACCAAAGAAGAAAAGAAAGAAATGCATTGAAAGAAATTGTGATAATGATGAGAACCAAACAGTTTGTGTGTTTTGACCATACTACGGAAGTCAATGGGGAATGTTGGTTGCCGATGTTTGTCTTTTGTGTTCCCAAAGAAAAGCAATGCCGTACGGGTTTGGAACCACATTAGGAAGATCATGTTGGGTGGACTTTAAAAACACAGATTCCTGATCAGGAAATGACTAGCATGACTGCCAGTATGCCATTAGCACATATACAGTAGGCTCATGGCAGATGACTGAGACATGTAAGGGCTGGGACAGGTTATGTGTGTAGCTGTTAGCCACAGTTATGCGGAGCAAGGTAACCGAATAATAATAATGTCTCAGACGACACACTCGTTGTGAATGTTTCTTTTGAGGAAGTGTCTTTTTTTGCATGTGGAGCTGCCTGTCCTCCTTTCATCCTCTCCAGTATCCTCTGAACATGCATCTCCTTGCATGTCCGATACTGTGAAAATCACTGTTATGAGACCATTTTATGTCAGGTAAATAAGTTCTTATTTATCATGTTTGTACCCTCGAGGAACCACATGGCAATCCAGTATATCTACAGTAGGAACCGTACAAATATAAACCGAGATAATTGTTGTAAATGTCATTGATGAACTGTACATTTCAAAGATTTAAACTTATTAAAACAATTGCTGGTGACAAGTTTATGCTCTGTGATTCTACCTTGCCTTCTTGTCAAAGTTAATATTAGTTCAGCTGGAAACGCTTGATTAAATCTTGAGCGCTGAGCAGATTAATGACACGCTGCAGTGGACTTTGATTCAATTGTATAAATCTTTAGGTTGAATAAAAACTCCCTCATTCATCTTTTCAATTTCAATGTCAAGTGGAGAATAAAATGATTTGGGAAAGTGGATTGAATCAGCAGAAGCACTGGTGATGCATTGTGGGGTAAGAAAATCTATCACTGTCAAAAGGATGTGGAAATAGTCTAAACCAGCTCTAATAAAATGACTAGCACTTTTTGGTTGTGTATATGTTTAAATAATTAAAACATACATGCATTAACACACCTACAGGAAAATAATGGAAGCTCAAGCTACATATTTATAACATAAAAAAGGAAATTATGAGATAAATCACAATTATACAAAATCAAAGAGATTAAAACTGTATTTTGACGTAATTTCGACGGTATTTAAATCGAAATTACATTGTGACAAAAGACAAAATTATGACAAATTTAAGAATTTAGGTATAAAAAAAAGTCTAAATAGGCAATTATAACGCAGGTCAAAACATAATTATGACAAGAAGCCACAATATAAAATAAAAAGTCAAAATTATGAGATTGGGAAAATTATGAGTCATTGTTGTGAAATTTCAAACCTGACATTGTGAGAATTATGACAATTCAAACATTTTGAAAGTCAAAATAATGTCACAAATCTAAGATAAAAAGTCACAATGACAATTCAAAAATCATGAAATACTTAAAATTGTCAAAACTCTGTCACAATAATGACATTCAAAAATGATAAGTCACAAATCTAAGATAAAAAGTCACAATTACGATTATTCAAAAAGTATGTCAAAATTTCAAAATAAAAAGTCACAATTGTGGCAATTCAAAAATTGTCAAAATTTTAAGAAAAAAAGTCACTTATGACAATTCAAAATCATGAAAAAAGTCAAAATTATTTTAATTCTGAGATAAAAAGTTACAATTATGGCAGTTAAAAAATGAAGAAAAAGTCAAAATTACATAAGTCAAAATTACGTAAAATTCTGTCACAATTATGACATTCAAAAATCATGAGAAAGTCAAAATTATGTCAAAATTCTAAGATTAAAAGTCACAATTACGATTATTCAAAACGTATGTCAAATTCATGTCAAAATTTCAAAATAAAAAGTCAATTATGGCAATTCAAAAATTGTCAAAATTTTAAGATAAAAAGTCACAATTATGACATTCAAAAATCATGAGAATGTCAAAATTCTATGATAAAAAGTCAATTCTGACAAAAATATATGAGAAAGTCGAAATTGTAAGATAGTCACAATGATGACAATTCAAAAATGATGAAAAAGTCAAAATTATGTCACAATTCTAAAAAAAGTCACAATTAGCACAATTTGAAGATTATAAGAAAGTCAAAAACTATATTAAAATTATATAATAAAAAGTCACAATTATGACCATTCAAAAATTACAAGTCAAAATTACATCAAATTCTAAGTCGCAATTATGACATTCAAAAATCATGAGAAAGTCAAAATTATGTCAAAATTTTAAGATAAAAAGTCACAGTTATGACATTCAAAAATCATGAGAATGTCAAAATTCTATGATAAAAAGTCAATTCTGACAAAAATATATGAGAAAGTCAAAATTGTAAGAAAGTCACAATGATGACAATTCAAAAATTATGAAAAAGTCAAAATTATGTCACAATTCTAAAATAAAAAGTCACAATTATGACAATTCAAAGATTATGAGAAAGTCAAAAATTATATTAAAATTATATAATAAAGTCACAATTATGACAATTCAAAAATCATGAAAAACTCAAAATTGTCAAAACTCTAAGTCACAATTATGACCATTCAAAAATTACAAGTCAAAATTACATCAAATTCTAAGTCGCAATTATGATATTCAAAAATTATGAGAAAGTCAAAATTATGTCACAAATCTAAGATAAAGTCACAATTATGACAATTCAAAAATCATGAAAAGTCAACTTTGTTACAATTATGACAATTCAAAATGTCAAAATGGTCAAATTCTAAGATAAAAAGTCACAATTATGGCAATTCAAAAATTATTAGAAAGTCAAAATTGTCAAAATTCTGTCACAATTATGACAATTAAAAAACTGTCAAAATTCCAAGATAAAGTCACAATTATGGCAATTCAGAAATTATGAGAAAGTCAAAATTCTAAGTCACAATTATGACAATAAAAGAGTCAAAATTCCGAGATAAAAAGGCAATTATAACAATTCAAAAATTGAGATAATTACTATCTCAATTAATCTCATAATTATAGCAAGACGAAATTGACAAATTTACATCAGTTGACATAAACGCACAATTCTGAGATCAGAAGTCAAAATTAAGCCATAATTAAAGCAAGATGAAATTTGACAATTATGACATAAAAGGCATACTGAAGTTAAAATAATGACAAAAAATTACAATTTTAAGATAAAAAGTCTAAATTATGAGATCAGAAATCAAAATTATAACCGTCATTATGAGATTTAAAACTCGAAATTGTGACAATTCAAAAATTATTAAAATTCTAAGATACACACAATGATGACAATTCAAAATTTAAGAGAAATTCAAAATTGTCAAAATTCTAAAACATTCAAAAATGGTCAAAATTGTTACAATTCCAAAATAAAAAGTCACTCAATTATGGCAATTCAAAAATGATAAGAAAGTCAAAATTACTTCAAAATTCAAAGTCACAACTACGACACTTTAAAAATTATGTCACAAATCTAGATAAAGTCACAGTTATGACAAGTCAAAAATTATGAGTCAAAATTCCAAGATCAAAAGTACAAATTTTGACAATTCAAAAATGAAGAGAAAGTCAAAGATTGTCAAAATTCGAAGATAAAATGTCACAATTATGAGATCATAAGTCAAAATTAAGCCATAATTTTAGTAAGATGAAACTGATTGTCGTTAATACACGTAATGAAGATTAAAGACAAAAAGTTTGAGATCAGAAGTCATAATTATGAGATCAAAATAAGTCAAAACTAGAAAAGTCTAAATAAATTGAAATTGATAAAAGTCATAAAATGGCATAAAAATGACTATTACTATACTATTTAAATCCATTTTGAATCTCGTGATTTCAACTTGTCTTAATTTTTTGTTAATTTTTACTTTTGCCATAATTATGATTTACCAAAGCGTGATTTGTTTTAATGTGGCTAAAATGGTCATGCATAAGTACACTTTGCATGTGTATATATTAAACTGTCATTTCAATAAATGTTTAACTGGAAATGAACAGCAGTCTTTCCTGTTCCACAAGGCCAATATTTGTTGCTAAAGTGATTATTGCATTATTGAGATTCATTATTTTTTTTTAAAACTTCTAAAGGATGAATTATAGCATACAACAGAAACCCATTACAATGCTGAGAAATAATTTATTGAAAATGTTTGTTCTTATTGCTGGAGCATCAAGTAAAGTGTATGACACACAGCCTAAATAACTGCCAACATTAATATGATCCAGACTCTTTTTGTAAGCATGAACACATTTGAAATGCATTCCAATTGTGAAAACTACATCAGAGTGATCTTAGAAGAACAGAAGAGACACATACCATGTTAAAAGCAGTTTTAGTGATGTACAATTACACAAGTGCTACATACAGTAGCGTTTAATGGAGTGATACACCATCCAAATGTGTTTGCATTGTAAAAGTGCTAAAATATCACTCAGATATTTACAACAACCTGCAACAAACAAGCTTCTGATTAGTCCATAGGTTACAGAAAAATACTGCCACGCTAGATTTTTCTCTTCATCAGAAATTGCTTGTGAAAGATATACATCTGAATTAGAAATGTACTTGGATCTCTAACTTGTTAGTGCAACGAAACTATTTTACAAAAACTAAAATGTTTGAATGACTTCCTGACTGTTTTAGTGAACAGATTTGCTTCAAATGTTTATACTTAAGAGTGAAATGTAATATGCAACGTAAGTGCAAACATGAAGCAGTGTTAACAGAATCATTAAAACTGACTGAGCTTCAGACGCACACAGAGACCATGGAGCTGCGACACACAGAGGCTGCGCTACAAATCTTTCTTTCATCCCTGTCTAGTTTTATCTGTCTTTGTTTTGATTTCCCTTATAGGCCTAGATGTACAGCTGAAGTCAAAAGTTTACACACACCTTGCAGAATCTGCTAAATGTTAATTATTTGAGCAAAATAAGAGGGATCATACTAAATGCATGTTGTTTTTTATTTAGTACTGACCTGAATATGATATTTCACAGAAAAGATATTTACATGTAGTCTACAAGAGAAAACAATAGTTGAATTTATAGTCATTTTTACGAAACGTCAAAATTGTCACAATTATGGCAATTCCAAAAATATGAAAGTCAAAATGGTCACAATTCTACGATTAAAAGGCCATTCTGACAAAAATATATGAAAAAGTCAAAATGATGCAAAATTGTAAGATAAAGTCACCATGATGACAATTCAAAAATTATGAAAAAGTTTAAATTATGTCAATTCTATAACAAAAAAATCAATTGTGGCAATTCAAAGATTATGAAAAAGCCCAAATTGTCAAAATTCTATAATAAAAAGTCACAACTACGACAATTTAAAGATTATGAGAGTCAAAAATTGTCAAAATTCTAAGATCAAATGTCACAATTATGAGTTTGCAAGTCAAAATTAAGCCATACTTATAGCAAGATGAAATCGATTGATGTCAATTATGGCAATTCAAAGATTATGAAAAAGCCCAAATTGTCAAAATTCTATAATAAAAAGTCACAATTATGACAATTCAAAGATTATGAGTCAAAAATTGTGAAAAATCTAAGATCAAATGTCCCAATTATGAGATCATAAGTCAAAATTAAGCCATAATTATAGCAAGATGAAATTGATTGACGTCAATTATGACATTAAATACAAATTCTAAAACTGAGGGACTCATATGCAACTATTACAGAAGGTTCAAACACTCACTGATGCTCCAGAAGGAAACGTAATGCATTAAGAGCTGGGGGGGTGAAAACTTTTGGAATTTTAAGATCTGAGTAAATTTGACTTATTGTCACCTGGGGAACATGTATCTTCTGTAGCATCTGAAGGGAAGTACTAAATGAAAAAAATATATAATATTTAGGCAAAATAAGAAAAAAATAAACATATTCATTCTGTTCAAAAGATGGATCTCAAAATCATACAGTCATTGTTGGAAAGGGTCCAAATACACAAAAATGCTTGAATAAAAAACCAAAGATTTTGTGGGACCTGGAGGGTTTTTCTGAAAAACAGCAGGCAGTTGAACTGTTCAGGACAAATAAGGGGCTCATAAACAACTATCACTAAAAAAACAGCTGTGGATCATTCAAGTAACAACATAGTATTAGTAAACTTTTGAACAGAGTGATATGAATACATTTATAAATTCAACTATTACTTTCTCTTGTGGACTATATAAATGTCTTTCATGTGAAATATCTTATTCAGGTCATTACTAAATAAAAAACAACATGCATTTTGTACGATCCCTCTCATTTCGGTCAAATAATTAACATTTCATCGATTCTGCAAGGTGTGTGTAAACTTTTGACCTTAACTGTATATATAAAAATGGTGAACATTTTTTTAGTTAACATAACCTCTGTGGACACAACATTTTCTCACAGCACACGTGTGTTTTGACACATAAAACACTGTAGAAAAAGTAGCACTATTTCCAGATGGTGAAGGTTACGGTGCACACACACAAACACACACGCGACCCAGTGCACTTGGCGTCTTGTGTTCATCATTCGCTACCTTCATCATGCTGGCGCAGGCCTGTTTACGAAGAGAAAGAAACACAGTTTGGACAGTGCAACTAGTTCATGACAATTATGTCAAATCAAATCTGTATAGTTAAAAATATTTCACCCAACAATGCAAATTTGCTTAATATTTACTTCCCCTCAGGTCATCCAAGATGAACACGAGTTTAACTTTACTTTCTCAGATTTGGAGAAATGTAGAAATAAGGGATCCATTGCAGTGAATGGGTGCCATCAGAATGAGAGTCCAAACAGCTGATAAAACATCACAACACAGCTTTTGATGGACTAGAGCGGCGTGGATAACTTGAGATGTTTTAACTCTCATTCTGACGGCACCCATTGACTGCAGAGGATCCATTGGTGAGCAAGTGATGCAATGCTGCATTTCTCCAAATCTGTTTCCATTAGGAAACAAACTCATCTACATCTTGGATGGCCTTTCAATTTTGGGTGAACTGTTCCTTTAAAGGAGAAGTTGACTTCCAGATCAAACATTTACAGATAATGTACTCACCCTTATGTCATTCAAGATGTTCATGTCTTTCTTTCTTCAGTCGTAAGGAATTTATGTTTTTTGAGGAAAACATTTCTGGATTTTTCTCCATATAGTGGACTTTTATGGTGCCCTGAGTTTGAACTTCCAAAAAGCAGTTTAAATGCGGTTTCAAACAATCTCAAATGTGGTTGTAAACAATCCCAGCCGAGGAAGAAGGGTCTTATCTAATGAAACGATTGGTTATTTTTATTATTATTATTACAATTTATATACTTTTTAACTTCAAATGCTCGTCTTGTCTTGCTCTGCCTGAACTTTGTTTTTTTGTCCAGTTCAAGACAGTTAGGGTATGTTGAAAAAGTCCCATCTCATTTTCTCCTCCAACTTCAAAATCGCCCTCCATCACAGTTTTACCTTTTTTGTTAAGGGTGATCCTTGCATGTTCACTTTGCAAACACTGGGTCTGTACATCTGCAGTGACGTAGGATGATTTTGAAATGATTTTTGAAGTTGAGGAAGAAAATAAAATGGGAGTTTTTCGACAGACCCTAACTGTCTTGAACCGGAGAAAACAGGTCATGCAGAGCAAGACAAGATGAGCATTTGAGGTTAAAAAGTACATAAATTGTAATAAAAATAAAAAATAAAATAATAACCGTTCGTTTCGCTAGATAAGACCCTTCTTCCTCGGCTGGGATCATTTAGAGCCCTTTGAAGCCACATTTAAACTACATTTTGGATGTTAATTTAAATATAAATTAAATATTTATTTATTTTATATTATTATTGTTTTAAAATGTAAATGTAAATTTGTTTTAACATACACTGGGGCTCCAAACAGGGTTATAAAATATACAAAACTAAAACAGCATTTCTTTTTACTGTAAATAAAATCAATATTACCTGAAATAAAATAAAAAAAAATAATAAAATAAAAAAGTCCATGCAATACTTCAAAAATTATTTACTTTAAAAATATATTAGAGTGTATTTTGTAGAGTATTATATATTTCACAAAACATATTTATTGGAGTACAGAACTGAAGAAAAATAAACCTTATAAATTAAATATTTTTTATTTTATTTTTTAAATATACATTTGTTGGAGTACAAATTAAAAAAAAAAACTTTATATAAATTAAATATTTATTTATTTATATTTTATTTTTTAATATACAGTGGGCTCCAAACATGTTTTTTTACTTCAAATAAAAAAGTATTAACTGAAATAAAATTAAAAAATCAAATAAATAAAATAAGGCCATGTAATACTTATTCACTTTAAAATATATATTAGAATATATTTAGTAAAATATATAATGTAGTATATTTAATATTTTCACAGAACATATTTATTGGAGTACAGAACTGAAGAAAAATAAACCTTATAAATTAAATATTTATTTATTTATTTTTATTTTATTTTTTAAATATACATTTGTTGGAGTACAAAAAAAAAAAAAAAAAACTTTATATAAATTAAATATTTATTTATTTATATTTTATTTTTTAATATACAGTGGGCTCCAAACATGTTTTTTTTTTACTTCAAATAAAAAAGTATTAACTGAAATAAAAAATTAAATAAAATAAATAAAATAAGGCCATGTAATACTTATTCACTTTAAAATATATATTAGAATATATTTAGTAAAATATATAATGTAGTATATTTAATATTTTCACAGAACATATTTATTGGAGTACAGAACTGAAGAAAAATAAACCTTATAAATTAAATATTTATTTATTTATTTTTATTTTATTTTTTAAATATACATTTGTTGGAGTACAAAAAAAAAAAAAAAAACTTTATATAAATTAAATATTTATTTATTTATATTTTATTTTTTAATATACAGTGGGCTCCAAACATGTTTTTTTTTTTACTTCAAATAAAAAAGTATTAACTGAAATAAAAAATTAAATAAAATAAATAAAATAAGGCCATGTAATACTTATTCACTTTAAAATATATATTAGAATATATTTAGTAAAATATATAATGTAGTATATTTAATATTTTCACAGAACATATTTATTGGAGTACAGAATTGAAGAAAAACAAACCTTACAAATTAAATATTTATTTTTATTTTATTTTTTAATATCCATTATTTTATTATTATTATTTTATATTACTTTATTTAGTTTTAATATAAAATGGTCTCCAAACAGGGTTATAAAACTTAACTGAAACAACAACATTTCTTTTTACTTTAAATATATTAATATTTACTTAAATAAAATAATGTTGACATCGATGAATAATTTTGAAATGATTTTTGAAGTAGAGGAAGAAAATAAGATGGGAGTTTTTCGACAGACCCTAACTGTCTTGAACCGGAAAAAAAAAAAACAGTTCAGGCAGAGCAAGACAAGATGAGCATTTGAGGTTAAAAAGTACAACAACATGAAATCGTTTCACTAGATGAGACCCTTCTTCCTCGGCTGGGATCATTTAGAGCCTTTTGAAGCGGCATTTAAACTACATTTTGGAAGTTCAAACTCAGGGCACCGTAGAAGTCCATTATATGGAGAGAAATCCAGAAATGTTTTCCTCAAAAAGCAATTTCTTTATGACTGAAGAAAGAAAGACATGAACTTCTCGGATGACAACGAGGTGAGTACATTATCTGGAAATGTTTGTTCTGGAAGTGAACTTCTCCTTTAAGAGTATTAAAGTCAGCATGAAATCAATAGTATATCAGAATATGTACTTTCATAAAGAGTGTGAGTTACCTGTGAGTGTCTGAACGACTAGCTGCCACTTCATGTGAACAAACTGCAGAAGACAAAGGTATAAAAAGACGACACGGGTCATAAACAGAAATCTACAACCAATACTGCAAGGCCTCATTAGGAGTTGGCATGACTCCACTGACTTTTCCAATAAAACCAAAGTAAAGCTTTTATTTGCTCTGCCAACTTGACAAATGTGGCCTTGCATTAGAGAAATCAGCATTGCAATCTACAGTCTGACGGAGTGATTTTCAGCTAGAGAGAACATGACTGATGGGGGATGGATGGAAGGGTTGCAGCAAGGCCAGCTGGCAGATCAAGGTTATAATGAGGGATGAGGCTCGATGCCGCACAGCAGAGCAGCTTACGGTCCGGGGAGCTAAACGGGACTAGAAGTGGGAAAGAGAATCTGAGGAGCAAAAGGACGGGGTTAAGATGACAATGATCGCGTTCACATTTACTGCACTCTTCCTGCAGTAGATCTCTGTGGGACGGGAACTGTGAGGATGGGTGTTATAATGCGACTGTATGAAAGGGTCTGACGATATGGCCATGCAATACTAAATTATTCACTTTAAAAATATATTGGAGTATACTTATGTTGAATATATGATGAAGTATATTTTATATTTCACAGAACTGAAGAAAAATAAACATTATAAATTAAATAAATATTTATTTATTTATATTATATATATTTTTTTTTTTTTAGACAGTGGGCTCCAAACAGGGTTATATAACTTAACTAAAACCGTAACTTTTCTTTTTACTTCAAATAAAATAAATATTAACTGAATCATAATATAATATAATATAATATAATATAATATATTAAAATAAGGCCATGCAGTACTTAATAAATTATTTATATGCTTTGTAGAATATATGATGTGGTATGTTTTATATTTAACAGAACATATTTATTAGAGTACAGAATTAAAGAAAATAAACCTTACATATTAAATATTTATTTTATTTTATTTTTTAATATACAGTGGGTTCTGAACAGGGTTATGTAACTTAACTAAAAGAACATTTCTTTTTACTTCAAATAAAAATATTTATATAAAATATATTAAATATTATATAAAATAAATACTAACTGAACTAAACTAAACTAAACTAAAATAAAGGCCATGCAATACTTAATAAATTTTTCACTTTAAAAATATATTACAATATACTTTGTAAAATATTTAATTTATTTATATTTAATTTTATTTTATTTTTTATATACTTCGGAGTACAGAATTAAAGAACAATTATAAATTAAATAAAAACATTTATTTATCAGGTTTAGTACAGAATTGAAGAAAAATAAATCAAAATAAAATAAAATAAAGTTTTATTTTGTGGGCTCCAAACAAGGTTATAAAATTTAAGTAAAACCATAAGATTTCTTTTTACTTTAAATAAAGTAAACATTAACTGAAATAAAATAAGGTAATACAGTACTTAAATTATTCACATTAAAATATATATTTGAATATACTTTGTAGAATATCTGATGTAGAATATTTCATATTTGTTGGAGTATGGATTTAAAGAAAAATTAACTTCATGAATTACATATAATTTATTTATTTATTTAAATTTATAATTTTATTTATTTACTTATTTATTTTTTGTTATATACAGTAGGCTTCAAACTGGGTTAAAACACTTAACTAAAACCCACAACATTTTTGGTTAAAACAAATATTAACTGAAATAAAATTAAAATACAATAAATAAATAAAAATTCATATTCTCATTTCATGTAATTTAACCTGTACTAAAATAACAAACACTGAAATAAAAATGATTAATAATACCAAAAACGAATAAAAATGGCAAAAACACTACTAAATTACTAAAACTTTAACTAAAATTTTAATGATAATGATAAATATTAAACTAATAATCAATAATTTAAAAAATACTAACAAAAACTATAATATTATCTCAATTACATACTAAAACAAAACTGGCTCCAAGAAGGAAAATAGTTACTGTATTTGCACATAATTTAATACAAAATATTTCATTATAAATATATTATCAGTATACCAATTTACTAAAAAACTGAATTAAAAAAATTAATAAAAAAACTTTAGGATTTGATGTCATATATGTGACCCTGGACCACAAAACCAGTCATAAGGTTAAATTTGACAAAACTGAGATTTATACATCATATGAAAGCTCAATAAATAAGCTTTCTATTTATGTATGGTTTATTAGGATAGGACAATATTTGGCCGAGATACGTCTATTTGAAATCTGAAATCTAAGGGTGCAAAAAAATAAAAAAGACTGAGAAAATCACCTTTAAAGTTGTCCAAATTAGGTTCTTAACAATGCATATTACAAATCAAAAATTACATTTTGATATGTTTACAGTTGGAATTCTACAAAAAATCTTCATGGAACATGAACTTTACTTCATTTCTTAATGATTTTTGGCATAAAAGAAAAATCTAAAATTTTGACCCATACAATGTATTTTTGGCTATTGCTACAAATATACCCCAGCGACTTAAGACTGGTTTTGTGGTCCAGGGTCACATATATGATTAGTATACTAAATATATACTAATATAATGCAGAATCTTAAAAATTTATATTTATGTACTTATTAATGTTTTGTTTTTTTCTTTATTTTACATCATAAACTTTAACCATATTACAAAAAATACATTTGACATATAAAGATGTTAAACTAAGTTCAGCTAATTGCATTTAATATAAATTTAAACTGTAATATTTAATTGCAATTAACATGCAATGAAGTGTCTGAAAACATTACATTCAGTTTGCACATATGCATATTATTTTAAAGTATGTTATTTCTGTAATAATTATTATTTTTCACAAAACTTCCTACTTATGGTGAATTACTCTTGAACCCTCAAAAAAAATAAAAAATAAAAATTAAATATAAAATAAAGAATATTTTTCACAAAACTTCCTACTTAT
This sequence comes from Garra rufa, assembly GCF_049309525.1. Lineage (NCBI taxonomy): Eukaryota > Metazoa > Chordata > Actinopteri > Cypriniformes > Cyprinidae > Garra > Garra rufa. The sequence continues at coordinate 6,479,902 of NC_133363.1, read as the reverse complement.
GGTGAATTACTCTTGAACCCTCAAAAAAAATAAAAAATAAAAATTAAATATAAAATAAAGAATAAAAGTAATTAAATGAAATTAAAAGGAAATTAAATATAAAATTAAATTAATAAATAAGAGAATCTCATCCAGGCGTGATGTAAAGATGGTTAAACATGTGAAAGTCTAACTGGGTTGATGTTAGTGAATGCCTGAACCTCTGATGATTGATTATTGTCATGGAGGAGGACGAACACTGAGAGAACATTGAGTAGCCCTCAGTGGAGGAGGAACAGAGCGCTGATGGTGATCTAGGAGAACACAGAGAGCACACACAACACAAGCAGGCATGTTTCACACCCACCAGGCCAACGCGCACATGTGCGCCTCCCTCAGGAGTACGCCGAGGCTTTCTTGCTGGAGTGGGACGGGGGGCGGCGGGCGACGTAAGAGAGGGGCGGCACCCTGATGAAGGCATGGGGGAGGAGAAGTGAAGTTGTGAGGTGAGTCGGCGTGGATGTGACAGAGAGGACGGAGTGGAGAGGTGGTGTGTGTGTCACGAGGAGTAAAATCACAATTATATTAGCTAAATGATGACCCAACCATGCCTCCTTAAAATAAAAATTGACAAAAAATCTGCTCATTTGCAAAAAAGGCCTGGCATTACCTTATTTGATGATGCTGAGTTTAAAAATATTAATAAAAACTTTGCATCATGTACAGTTTTTTTTATTCACAACATAAAATGTAGGAATCAGTTCGAAAGGATTTGTTCACCTAAAAATGAAAATTTGGAAAAAGTTTTTTTTTCATCAGATTTGGAAAAACGTAGTTCCCCTTCAGTCGTTTCACTACGACGTTACATATGGGAACTCGCTTGAGAGTCCAATCATCTCTGAGCCCTATTCAAAAGGCCAATCAAAATTGGCGAGTGGCACCTGCACGCCAAACCACTCCCCCGCACATACGGGTACACAAGATGACGGCATGCAGCCAGCCATTCAGGTTTTTGCTTCAGAGCCTTCATGCTCGAGCCGCTACAAAAGAAGACGTTCCTGCGAGTTTGCTCTCCCGCTGGCGTGCTGCCATTTAAGCCTCCTGCACTCCAGAGAGCAAGCCCCACTGAGTGCACAGTGTGCCGCAGTTTCCTCCCTGGGCAGACCGGGACTGAAAGAGCAATTTCTCACAGCTGTGTAAAACGTTCTTTTCAGAATGGTTTTCCGGCTGTGCGCTGCTGGATGTGGCAGTTTCCTCACCTCTGAGGACGGACATGAACACTGCCTCACATGCCTGGGCCGAGAGCATGCTGAGGCAGCGTTCATGGATGGTTCGTGCGTTCACTGTGAACGCGTGACCATGGTCATGCTGAAGAACCACCGCTCCTTTGCTAGGGGACTTACGAGTCACCCTGCAGAACGTGCCGCCGGCTCCCAAAGCCCCGCGACCTTCTCCACCCCAGCGTGGCCTCGTCGAGTGGCCAGAGCAGTATGCTTCCCCACAGCCTGGGCTGAGCGTCTCCTTTGGCACTCCACAAGAGGAAGAGATGTCTGTCGCAGCATCAGAGGGAGAGTCTGACGGTGAAGCAGACATCTCGGCGGGCCAGCGCCCCACTGTGGTCGCTGCCCTGTCTGACATGGACGCTGAACTCTCAGCTATGCTCCTCTGAGCCGCCAGGGGGATTGGCCTGGAGGTGCCTCACGCGCCGCCGGCCGATCCCTCTAGGCTGGATGATTGGTTCATGGGGAGGGCGCCTGCGGCACCGCCGCGCCCTCCCCCCGTTCCATTCTTTCCGGAGGTGCATGAGGAACTGATTAAAACATGGCGTGCACCTTTTTCATCTAGCCCGCGCTCCGGCTCCTCCTCCCTCGCCACCCTCGATGGCGGGGCAGCCCGGGGATACGAGTCGGTTCCCCAGGTTTCCTTCCTGCAAGAGAAGTTGGAGCGCAGGCTGTCCCCTTCGACTCTCAAAGTGTACGTTGCTGCCATTGCAGCGTATCACAATGCAGTAGATGGAACATCCCTGGGTAAGCACCAACTCATCGTGAGGTTCCTGCGAGGTGCAAGGAGGATTAACCCTCCCAGACCGCACCTCGTACCCTCTTGGGATCTCTCCGTCGCCCTCCGCGGCCTACGGGAGGCCCCATTTGAGCCCCTTGCGTCAGTTGAGCTGAAATTCCTATCACTGGCCTCCATCAAGAGGGTAGGGGACCTACAAGCCTTATCTGTCAGTGAAACGTGCCTTGAGTTCGGGCCCGGAGTTTCTCATGTCATCCTGAGACCCCGGCCCGGTTATGTGCCCAAGGTTCCCATCACGCCCTTCCGCGATCAGGTGGTGAACCTGCAAGCTCTGCCCCCGGAGGAGGCAGACCCAGCTTCTGCACTGCTGTGCCCTGTTCATGCTCTGCGCATATACGTAGACTGTACTCGGCACTTCAGACGCACCGAGCAGCTCTTTGTCTGCTTCGGAGGTCAGCAGAAAGGGAATGCTGTCTCCAAACAGAGGTTGGCCCATTGGGTGGTGGAAGCCATCTCCCTGTCTTATCTATATCAGGGAGAGCCATGCCCCTTAGGTGTTCGTGCCCACTCCACTAGGAGTGTTGCCTCATCCTATGCTTTGGCTCATGGCGTCTCACTAGCAGATATCTGTAGAGCTGCGGGCTGGGCGACACCTAATACCTTCGCTAGGTTCTACAACCTTCCCGTAGAGGCCGTATCCTCCCGTGTCTTAACATAAAGACTTCAGGTGAGCGGGAGGACGGCTGGTGTCGGCTTGCTGCGCCATTCCCACGTGGAAACGTGCGCCATTTTCCCAGAATGTTCCCTCCGCCGAACTCTGGGTCCTCCATGCCCCGCAGTCAGGCCTAGATGCGGAGTAGTCCCTGACCGTGATCCTGCCTGGGTCTCCTTCACCCCGCAGGTTGTGGCTATATTTTTATATTTCCAGCGGAGAAGACCGCTGTTTCCCTCGTGTATCCCTAAGAAGCTTTATGGATATATTGAATTATTCTCATTTCCACATGTGAAGATCTCATGTGCTCCACTCCCCAACCCATGCTTCAATACATCTGGCATCCCTGTGGGGCCCCCTCTACTGGCCCCCAGGGCATTGGGAAGGTTACGTTACAATTTCCATCTGCTGACATGTCCGCCTGTCAGCACGTGGGGTTGTGCGTAACGCGGCGTCAGGGTCGTGGCCTGTTCCATAGGGTCTGTTCCCATATGTAACGTCGTAGTGAAACGACTGAAGGGGAACGTCTAGGTTACGAAGGTAACCCTCCTTCCCTGAAGGAGGGAACGGAGACGTTACATCCCCTGCCATGACCCTGGTGTCACGCTGATGCCGGCTCGATCCGGCTCCTCAGCAAAAACCTGAATGGCTGGCTGCATGCCGTCATCTTGTGTACCCGTATGTGCGGGGGAGTGGCTTGGCGTGCAGGTGCCACTCGCCAATTTTCATTGGCCTTTTGAATAGGGCTCAGAGATGATTGGACTCTCAAGCGAGTTCCCATATGTAACGTCTCCGTTCCCTCCTTCAGGGAAGGAGGGTTACCTTCGTAACCTAGACGTTTTACATCACTTGCTCACCAATGGATGTAAATGGGTGCCGTCAGAATGAGAGTCCAAACAGCTGATAAAAACATCACAATAATCCACAAGTAATCCACTGAACGGTTTTGGCTTGTAAACGGTGCTTGACTTTCATTTCAAAAGATGTTATCTAATGGACTGGAGTGGTGTGAATTACTTGTGGATTATTGTGATGTTTTTATCAACTGTTTGGACACTCATTCTGACGGCACCTATTCACTGCAGTGATGTAATGCTACATTTCTCCATTTCTCTAAATTTTTGGTCTGAGGGTTTCCTCATCAGATTTGGAAAAATGTAGTTAACATCACTTGCTCACCAATGGATGTGAATGGGTGCCGTCAGAATGAGAGTCCAAACAGCTGATAGAAACATCACAATAATGCACAAGTAATCCACACCACTCCAGTCCAGACCCATCAATTAACATATTGAAAAATGTCTAGAAAAGCTGCATGTTTGTAAGAAACAAATTCATCATTAATGCTTTTTAACTTTAATCCATCACTTTTGGACAAAATGTGAGTCTATAAGTTGTTGTCTCGCATCAAAAATCCCCCAACATATTTGTTTAGAACTGTTTTGGCTCATAAACGGTGCTTGGTTTACACTTCTCAAGATGTTAATTGATGGACCATCATTCTGACGGCACCCATCCACTGCAGTGATGTAATGCTACATTACTCCAAATTTTTGGTCTAAGGGTTTTTTCATCAGATTTGGAAAAATGTTTCTTCATCACATTTGGAAAAATGTAGCATTACATCACTTGCTCACCAATGGATGTGAATGGGTGCCGTCAAAACGAGAGTCCAAACAGCCAATAGAAAGATCACAATAATGCACAAGTAATCCACACCACTCCACTCCAGTCCATCAATTAACGTCTTGTGAAGAGAAAAGCTGCATGTTTGTAAGAAACAAATCCATTATTAATGCTTTCTAACTTTAAACCCTCGGTTCTGGCCAAAATGTGAGTCTATAAATTGTTGTCTCACATCAAATTCCCCCAACATATTTGTTTAGAACTGTTTTGGCTCATAAACAGTGCTTGATTTTCACTTCTCAAGATGTTAACTGATGGACTGGACTGGAGTGGTGTGGATTACTTGTGAATTATTATGATGTTTTTATCAGATGTTTGGACTCTCATTCTGACGGCACCCATTCACTACAGAAGATCAGCGATGTAATGCCACATTTCTCCAAACCAAAATTCTCCAAATCTTGTATGGCATGAGAGAGAGTACATATTCAAAAATGTTTCATTTTTGGGTGAAATATTCCTTTAATGCACTTTTCAAGACAGCAAACGCAAATGTCAAAAGTGTCGGTTTTAAAATATTATGTTCAAATATTCAAATACTAATAATATATGTTCAAAATAATATGTATAAATACTAATTAAAAAAAAACTTTACATAAGCATACAATTTATATGCTTATGTAAAGTTTTGAATTTAGTAAAACACCAAAACATGTAGCAGAAAATATCTGGGTCATGTTTGCATTTTCTTCTATTACTGGGAATAATTCTCCCTTGAAATCAGGTTTAGGCATAAAATAATGTCAAAATCCTCTGAGAATTTAACAAATGTTTCTGCTTTTTAAGAAATAATACAATAATTTCCCTTACCAATAGATGTCGAAAGCAAATATGATATGAAAAGCATATCATGTTTTGTGAGAAAGTGACATGCTAGAGCGAAACTTTTTTTTTTTTTTTTTTGAATCAGCGACCTAAAATTAGTAAGAAACAAGTATTGGATTTCATTCAGCAAATATGTAACCCTGGACCACAAAAAACAGTCTTAAGTAGCATGGGTATATTTGTAGCAATAGACAAAAATAAATTGTATGGGTCAAAATTATAGATTTTTCTGTTATGCCAAAAATCATTCGGATATTAAGCAAAGATCATGTTCCATGAAGATATTTTGTAAGTTTCCTACCGTAAATATATCAAAACGTAATTTTTGATTAGTAATATGCATTGCTAAGAAATTCATTTACACAATTTTAAAGGCGATTTTCTTAATACTTCGCCCTCAGATTTCAGATTTTCAAATATTGCCAGATATTGTCATATCCTAACAAACCATACATCAGAAAAGCTTATTTATTGACCTTTTAATTGGTTTTGTAATCCAGGGTCACATATGATGCAGGCCGCTATTATAATTAATCTTAATATTATGTATTTTAACAGTATTTTGACAGCTGAGAGTGTTTTGACCAAACTTCATTTTGGTCTGATTCCTGTTTTGTCCACATGGTGGCACTTCTCGAAGCAAAAACTCCAAACTAGCAAAGGTTGTTTTCAGCTTTTTCATAAGACTCCAGAAACAAGCTGAGTCATTAACGGTTTTAAAGCTGTGAGCCATTAATGTGCATTATGAATAAAGTGAAAGACGAACAGGCATCAAAGCACTGGGGTGAAAGAGAAAAGCTGCTTGCCACGGCAGTACGCAAAAGTAGAGCAGGAACACAAGACAAAGTGTTGTGAGTTTGCATGTGTGTGCTCTTACCAGCTGGCTCTCACAGCCTCAATATCGCTGACTAAATTTTGTGCAAGGCATATTCCAAATATCTGTGGAAAAAGAGAGAGAAAGATGAAGTATAAATAACAAATGCAGCCAGAGATTGCAGATGAAGGCGTTCTCACCTGCAGCAGAGCGATTCCTATGAAGATCCCAGCCACGACTGTCAGGTTGTCCTGTAGCCATTTCTCAAACTGCGGCACACAGCCTTTGACGTGAATGTATGTCTTCTGCTCTGCGTCCTGATGAGAAACAAATGAAATCAGCATCAGTGTCATTTGTCCTCGTTCTACGGATGCACAATACCAGTCTAAATTTGGAAATCACATTTATTTCCCGTGTCATGTTACAGAGACTTAATCTAAAAGATTATGCATATGCTTTGTTTACATTTTGCTTTTTAAAGAAGTCTTTTCTGCTCATGAAGGTTGTTTATTTGATTAAAAATACTGAAATATTATTACAATTTAAAATAGTGGTTTTCTATTTTAATATATTTTAAAATGTAATTTATTCCTGTGATGCAAAGCTAAATATGCTGATTTATTATTAATGTTGGTAACAGTTGTGCTGCTTAATATTTTGACACTTTTTTCAGGATTCTTTGATGAATAAAATGTTAAAATGTTAAGGATTATGTGACACTGAAGTCTGGAATAATGTAATGTAAATAATTTTTTTATGGATCAATATATAAGCATCCCAGAAAAAAAAAAGAATGTAAGACTGTATTTTATTTTATTGGAACAAAAAAAAAAATTCAAACACAAGATTGTAAGATTGTATTTAAAGATTTAATTTTTGTATTTTAGATTTTTGGACTTTTTTTTTTTTTAAACTACATTCATTCTTATAAGTCCATTTTTAAAATTACTTACTAAATCATAACTTATTCATTATTAAAGCGAGACACTGCAGGTGACTTAATATAGACCGGAATAAAAATATAAGTTTGGTGTGTAAGTGCTACTGAAGTGTAGATTTATGGCTCAATGTAGAAGAAAAAAATGATTTTGAGAAAACAGCCTTTTAAAATATTTATTGTAATTGACATCTGTTGACACAAATAGATAAAGTGCTACAAAAGAAACACTTAACAGTGTCTTTTGGGTGTGTTCTTTCCACTAGTATTTAAGTAGAAAACTGTTATTTTAAATTGCAATAATATTTGACAATATAACATTTTTTTCTGTATTTTTGATCAAATAAATAGAACTTTGATGAGCATAAGAGACTTCTTTAAAAAACATTAAAAATCTCACTGATCCCAAACTTTTAAACAGCAGTGTATATCAGTGTAAAAAAGATTTTTTGAAAATGTGACAGAAAACAATGCATTTTTTTTTATCATTTTGGGGGGAATAAAATAGAAACAAGCAAATTATATATGAACAAATGCCTCTGTAAAACCTTCAGGATATAGACAGGAATAAAAATCTAAAGTATGGTGTGTGTAAGTGTTACTGAAGTGGAGAGGCTCAGTGTAGGAGAAAAAACTAATTTTGAGAAAATGGCCTTTAAAAATATGGATTGTAATTGAAATCTATTGACACAAATAGATAAAGTGCTATAAAAGAAACACTTTACCGCATCTTTTGGGTGTTTTCTTTCCACTAGTCTGGAAAAACACTTTATGAAACACCAAAAAGCCCAAAATCTCAGACTTGACAGGTGCATGAAAAAACATGTTTTTTGTCTGCAGTGTCTCCTCTTAAAGTTCATAAACTATATTATTAGGAATTATTAAGAAATTCTGCTTTTATATGCATGCATATTTACATTACACTTATGTACAGTATTTTACTGTACTTTACCATTACGTATAACATGATTAGCAGCTTCCTTCCTTTTTATAGGTCAAGCCAAACTGGCCTGTACTTTGAGAGTTGCACGGTTGATATATTGGCTCCCAGAAGCACCCAGAGGTGAAGTGTAGAAGGCAAGGGAAACACTCATGGAAGGAGTGTGAAGAGAGAGCAATACTTACCGATTTCGCCCGAACATCATATCCACACTGTGTGTTGATAACATCCTCCTGCAAAACACGTCATAGATGTGCAATTAATGGAAGACAACGGTAACATTTTTAACCTTAAAGGAAGCATGTTGACAGGCAGAAGAATTCCAGTGTGGGTGGAGTGAAGAGATAAGACTGCAAATAGCAAACTCTGAGGGAGTTTTTATTAAGTTTCCTCCTTACATAGTGGTAACAGGATGTGCTTGTCAGTCTTTGAATCTTCATGACTTATTAACCTTAAATAGTTGTCGTTCCTCTTCGAGGAACAGTTCTGCAAATCGTGCTTGTTTCATTTGTTCAGTGGTTTTAATAAATTTAATTTGAACATTACATAAAGTCTTAAAGGAGTAGTTCACTTCCAGAACAAAAATTGACAGATAATTTACTCACCCCCTTGTCATCCAAGATTTTCATGTCTTTCTTTCTTCAGTCGATAAGAAATTATGTTTCCTGAGAAAACATTTCAGGATTTCTCTTCATATAATGGACTTCAATGGTGCCCCTGAGTTTGAACTTCCAAAATGCAGTTTAAAAACAGCTTTAAAAAAGGGCTCTAAATGATCACAGCCAAGGAAGAAGCGTCTTACCTAGTGAAACGATCAGTGATTTTAAAAAACAAACTGACAATTTATATATTTTAAACCTGAAACGCTTGTCTTGTCTATGACTGCGTGAACTCTTTTTTTTCCAGTTCAAGACAGTTAGGGTATGTCAAAAAACTCCCATCTTGTTTTCTTCCCCAACTTCAAAATCATCCTACATCGCTGCAGAAGTACTAACACAGTGTTTACAAAGTGAAAATGTAAATAAGATCAAACGCCCTTTACATGAAAAAAAAAAGGTAAAACAGTGATGCAAGACGATTTTGAAGTTGAAGAAAAAAAGATGGGAGTTTTTCAACATACCCTAACTGTATTGACTCGGATTACCAGACTACATATGCGCATCGCAAAGACGAGACAAGATGAGCATTTGAGGTTAAAAAGTATATAAATTGTCAATTTGTTTTGAAAATGACCTAATGTTTTGTTAGATAAGACCTTTCTTCCTCGGCTGGGATTGTTTAAAGCCTTTTGTAGCTCCATTTAAACTGCATTTTGGAAGTTCAAACTCGGGGGCACCATAGAAGTCCATTACATGAAGAGAAATCCTGAAATGATTTCTTTAAAGGGGTCATCGGATGCCCATTTTCCACAAGTTCATACGATTCTTTAGGGTCTTAATGGAAAGTCTATAATATACTTTGGTTAAAAATTCTCAATAGTAGTGTAAAAAAAAAGCCTTTTACGTTGTCAAAATCAGCTCTGCGAAAAAATCAACAAATTTTATTGCATGGTCCCTTTAAATGCAAATGAGCTCCACTCGCACGCCCCTCTCTGCTGTGGGATTATGAGCCGTAATGTTCACTTTAGCCGCATTTAGCTGCGTTTAGCAGTGAAACTTGCTAACCAGCACATTATTAAGAAAGGCCATTTGCAATGATGCATAAAAAACCCCTATACTCACTTCTGCTGTGGGTGAAGCCTTCGCATGAACATAGACACATATGTAGATCGGGATAGACGCTTTCCTTTTTAAAAACTAAAGTAATGTTAATCCTCTGCGTCTTCAGCAGCTCAGATGTCGGGAGTAAATGACTACTGCTATGTTCATTATTACATCCAAGAAGAGTCGGACTGTTTCAGCTCGATGAGGGCGGGTCTAAGGTAAGGCGCTCATGTCAATCAACTATCGTGGGAGTGGCCTCTGTCTGTGTGTCATCACACCGACACGCTGAGAATGACCTGATTTTAAAAAGGGGATATTACTTTTAAAGATTAAAAAAAATACCACTGGGTGTATTTTTATCATTGTAGGGTGGTTGTGTACACAAACTGCCAACACACATGTTCAAACAACAAACAACAACAAAAGTGAGTTTTGCATCCGATGACCCCTTTAAGAAACAATTTCTTATCGACTGAAGAAAGAAAGACATGAACATCTTGGATGACAAAGAGAGTAAATTACCTGTAATTTTTTTTTTTCTGGAAGTGAACTAATCCTTTAAACTCTTTATTTATTCTTTGAAGTGGTTAAACAGTTATAAACTTATTTAGTTCTGCTTTTCTTATTCTACCATACCTTTTGCAGTTTCCCTCATGTTGAAATGACGAATCGCTGGATTCACAGAGGAGCTCATAATTGAATCATTTAATGTCAATGTTTATTTGTTGTGAGTTAATTGCTCATTACAGGCCATAATTCCATCCTCTTTGCTGTAGATGTTGTGCTCCCAGAGCTTGTTCATTGTCTGTCAAATGTTATTTTTATTCTGTTCACGTAGACCAAATCCTGTTTAATACTTTTTTTGTCATGTATTGTTTGCACTTTCCCCTTTCGTGCTTATAGTCGCTCTCAAATCACGAAGACAGTGGCATACAAATTTAGCTTAGAAAAGAACAGAATTAAAAATGTGTGTCGTAAGACAAGTACTGTATCTCAGTGGCAAAATTTCCAAACAAAGACTCATTTAAATAAAAACTGCATTACTTAAAAGAATAAATTCACCCAAAACTAAAATTTTACACACTCTCACTGCAAAAAAATGCTTTTTTTTTACTTAGATTTTGTCTTGTTTCCAGCCAAAATATCTAAAAATTGTTAAATCAATAGGATTTTCTAGAAAAGTAAAAAATTAAGAGAGTTTTTGCTTCAACCAAGCAAAATAATCTGTCAATGGGGTAAGAAAAAAAATCTTATTTCAAACAGTAAACAAGATTATTTTTCTTTCCCCAATGGGACATTATTTTGCTTGTTTCAAGCAAAAACGCACTTGATTTTGACTTGTTTTTTTCTGAAAACAAGACAATAATTTTTACTCATTTAGAAAATCCTTCTTGATTTAAGAGTTTTTAGATATTTTGGCTGGAAACAAGCCAAAAAATCTAAGTAAGAAAAGCATTTGTGCACTGAAAAATTTTCATATCTTTACGTTAACATACTTTAATTGCCTTTCGTTTTAGACCTTTAAAGCAGCCATCATCTTCTCAAGGTGCAAACAGGAAATAAACTGCTTTGATCATGTGACAATTTGCATTAATCATGTGAAAATGCACATATTTAATTGAGACTCTTTGTTTTTTCCATATTTTCAGGAATTGCACTAAAACATCAGTCAGTAAGGTGTTTAGAACCTTATAAATAAAAACCTTTTTTTACGATCACTATTGTGACCGGTGGGATTAAATGGGTTAACAATGGTAGTGAATGGGTGCCGTCAGAATGAGAGTCCAAACAGCTGATAAATCATCATAATCCATGCCACTCCAGTCCATCAATTAACATTTTAAGAAATGAAAATCTGTGTGTTTATAATAAACAAATCCAAATCCATCATCAAAGTGTTTTGACTTTAAATTGTAGTTTCTGGCAAAAATACAAATCTATAATCCATAATAACTGCCTCCAGTAAAAAAAAAAAAAAAAAAAAAAACCTATCAAAAAAAATCCATCTACAATATTGTTTAGAACCATTTCGGACTGTTTTCTCTTGTTTCTTGTTTCTCTGTTTCTCTGTTTTCGCTTGATCTGTGGATATTTCTCTCCAGACTCAGACGAAACGACTTTTTTACTAGGAAAATGTATTATTATAGATAGAGATATTTTAGATATTTTAGATTCTTACAAACATGCAGCTTTTTCGCTTCACAACATATTAACTGATGGACTGGAGTGGATAACTTGTGAATTATTGGGATGTTTTTATCAGCAGTTTGGACTCTCATTCTGGCGGCACCCATTCACTGCAGAGAATGCATTGGTGAGTAAATAAGTGCATTTTCAGCAAATTTACATTTTTGGCTTAACTACTTCTTTCAACAGTGTTTTTTTTAGTGTTTTGCCATATAAATTCACGTCTTACCGCTGGATCTTTGGTGCAACAGGAGAAGGGCACGCCACATTTTTCTCGACTGGGGTTGCTGTCTGTGCAATTAAAATAGATGTTGAGGTTCCAGTCATCTGCTCCAAACGCCCCGCAGCATTCCCACTGAAGAAACACAAATATGGTGCATGCAATTACATTTCTTGAGTTTTTCAATGCACTTTCATCCTAAAACTGAGATAAAACTCCAATAATTTAGAATATAAAACACAACTCTAATAGGAAGTGCAGTAAAAGCATTGATGCGTTAGATTAGATTTAAGTGTAGTGTGTAAACAGATACAATGTCATAGATGTGACATGAGCGAGCTGCAATCCCCCTCATGTTTTCCTGTTATACTAGTATTTGATGTTGACATGCAGTGCTTTGCTGTGTCTGTCTTCTTTATCATGCAAGGTCAGCAAGGAAATAACATGACAGCATCTGCCTGACTCAGATATCTAATTAAATCTGTCCTGAGGAAAGGCATCTGCTGGAGAGAGATCTGCAGTACAGAGCTTAAAGCTGGAAAAACACAAAGTAAAGCTGCAGTGTGAGACTGTAGTAGGGTTTTGCTCAGGAAACAATGTTGAATGTGTGAACTGTGACAGGAAACTGAACTTTGTCACATTATACCTTATGATCACGTTTGCATGTTTTTCTATGTTTTTCACCAGAACATCAGTCAATTACATTGAGTACCCACAATTACATTTTATTGGGTTACTTTACAGTATAAATAAATATAAAAATCTACAATATGAATTTTATGTTTGAATCCTAATGTGAGTGACATACATTTTTTTTCCTCACAAGAAATGTTTTTGAACAGCAAAGAGATATTGCAGGATTTTCAGGATTCTTTGATGAATAGAAAGATCTAAAGATCAGCATTTATCTGAAAAAAAAAAAAAAGATTTTTCAATATTATACCATTCAAAAGCGTGGAGTCAGTATATATAGAGAGATTAATTAATAGTTTGATAAATTGTTTCTAAAGTCATGATAAAGATATTTTTAATGTTACCAAATTTTTCAATTTCAGGTAAATGCTGTTCTATTCATCAAAGAAACTTGAGAAAATTCTACTCAGCTGTTTTCAACATAATAATAATAATAATAATAATAATAATAATAATAATAAAAAAAATAAATGTTTTTTGAGCAGCAAATCAGAATATTAGAATGATTTCTGAAGGATCATGTGACACTGAAGATTGGAGTAATGATGCTAAAAATTTGAAATCACAGGAATAAATTACATTTTAAAATATATTTAAATGGAAAACAGTTATTTTGAATAGTAACAATATTTCGAAATTGTACAGTTTTTGCTGTACTAATGCAAGCATTAATATTAATTTTTGACAGGGAGTGTAAATATTAATGTTTCAAATTATTGTAAATGTTATTAAAAGGCATGCCAAAACTAAGTGATATTACTCACTATTATTTTTGAGTTAGTTTTGATAAATAAGTACTTTGCATCACCGTAACCAGCTCTGTCGGAAATTAATAGGAACTTAGGGTAAAATGGCACCGAAATTAATTAAATTCAATATATGAAGGCAAAAAAAAAAAAAACGCACTGTATGAGTTCTTGTTTTTTATATTTACAACTAGTGAAAATTTAAAGCAATATCACACATTAAAAAAATTTATATCGAGTGAGTGTAGTCACAATATTTGTCAATTGTTTTTGCTGTTTTGACAAAATCAGTTCCAAACAAAGCTACAATAGTTTTATTTCAAATAGAATCTGCATTTTCGATCGAATCAGACTAATGAATGACTCATTGCCTCGTTCCTAAATGAATGAGCCATTTTGAACAAATCGGTTGAATGAACTATTCAATGACTCACTCATTAAAACCTGACGTCACCTACATGGTGATTTTAATTTCATATTTAAAAGTATGTATATATACACACTTTTAAATATGAAATTAAAATCAGCATTTAATCATCATATATTTGTTTGTTTGTTTTGTCATTTAACATTTCTGCATTCAAAATAGTATATATAAAACATTAATCTCATTGCATTATGCAACTGTAATTATAATTTAATGAATGATACTTAATGTAATGATACTGATTTAATTTAATCGGTAACAGTATTTCAAATTCACTTAAATGTAATAAATACATTCAAATAGAATAATAAGACACTAAATGTGACCCTGGACCACAAAACCAGTCATAAGGTGATATTTTTACATAATCAGCTGAATACATACGCTTTCCATTGATGTATGGTTTCTTAGGATAGGACAATATTTGGCTGAGATACAACTATTTGAAAATCAGAAATCTAAAGGTTGCAAAAAAAAATAACAATTGAGAAAATCGCCTTTAAGGTTGTTCAAATAAAGTTCTTAGCAATGCATATCACTAATCAAAAAATAAGTTTTGATATATTTGCGGTAAGAAATTTACAAAATATCTTCATGGAACATGATCTTTTCTTAATATCCTAATGATTTTTGGCATAAAAGACAAATGTATTTTTGGCTATAGCTACAAATTTACCAGGGTCACATATGTATCTATAAAGTGCCTCTTGATATACAGCATTTGATGATTATGGCGGGATCATATCCCTTAGTAGCGATCTCCCTATTTTTATAGTGGTTATAAACATAGTATTTCCAAACCAAAGTGGAAAAATTCAAGTTCAGCACTAACCTTTTTAAAATAAATTATTTTTTAAGTAAACAACAACAACTTTCAGGCTCAAATGGCACCATTTTCCTTAGAACGACCCAGTGACCTTCTAAATTCCGACAATTTTTGTAGACTCCAAAAGCCTCAGAATAACTACAATTCTGAGCGTTTTGACATCTTACTATTGAAAGAGCAGAAGAAACGTGAACTGATGCAGGGTTCAACGCTAAGGATTTTTTCTACTGGCCCGATCGGGCCAGTGGTTCAGATTTTTACTTGCCCTGCCAAAATTTTCACTGGCCCAACCAAAAAAATAAAAAGTTAATAGTTATTTCTTTGCCACATTTTAAATAATGTGTCAAAAGCCAAATATAACTGTATATTTCCTTAAATACAATTGACAATTTTAAAAAATTATAAATGTGATGTAACTAAATTTATGCACAACAGTATGTCCAGGTTGATAATCCCAGATCACCAGTTAACTATACATAAATGGAGGACTCCTATTAAAGGAATGTTGTTGCAAAGAAGAAAATTAAACAATATTAGTAAACAGAGTGTTATTAAGCAGAATTTATGTTAAAAGTTTTGTTTTTACGGTGGTCGTCCATGAATTATTTTTTTTACCTTTGTTTTTACCTTTTCATATGTTTAATTAGGCTCAGAGGTGCCATGAGTGCAATCAAATTCATAAATTCATGTTATAAAATTTTGAATACAGAGATCTGAATCATATTCATTTGATTCGTTCGAACGGATGGTTCATTTGGGAATAAAGCAAGTGACTCTTAATGAAAGGGAAATTGAATAATTTCACTAGATTCGTTTAAAAACGCACGTTCATTCATAAACGAAACACCGCTGTGTTTGAATGGAGATGCGCAGCGGCTCAGGTGTGACTTGTTTCAGACTACTTTTGACGACGAAACAGAGCAAAATCAGGCATAGTGTTATAGTCAGACAATGTAAGTCACTTAATAATAACTTCTTGTTTATTTAACTGTTGTGTTTAATCAATACCTCATTTACAAACTCCCACAACATTTATTAAAAGTTGTATAATCAACGGCGCTCTCTATAACTTACTGCGCAATCAGTCTCTTATTTACACTCTCTCTACACTTTGTTTATGAATAGATTCGTGAGAAACGTCTGTGATGCATTACTCAACGTTGCAAAAACGTGTAGAAACCTTTGAAGCTCCCCTGAGCGCAAACACAAATATGCTGATGGGGTCAGTCGCACATGGTGCTCCTAAATATTTTTTTTTCACAGTCGCACGTAGTAATTTTTAGTCGCAAATGCGAGTTAGAAACAGACGTTTTCTTTTTAATTTGATGTTGCCGCCATGTTGCCGTCTCTTCGCTGTACTGGTTGTTACCAGGTTACGGAATAAAAACAGTGCGTACAAAATCCAGTCAGATAAGAGGAACCGAAAAGCAATATGGTGTTCAGGACATCACAGAGAACGTAGCATTTAAACAAAGACTATAGAATACCAAAGACATGTCACTCGTGTAGTTTTGAATGGGGAAAAATGCAACGGTCATTATGGCCGCGAAGTCCCGCCTTCTTAGTGAAAGAGCCAATCGTTGATGAGTAAAGTCAGCGCGTCAGCTGCAGTTAGAAGTCCCGGTTGCTATAGAAACAGTCGGTGCTCTAAGACGTGCGTTCAGTACTGCGCATGCGCACTGGCTCATCTAGCCGGAAAAATAAGCGTTTTTTAACGCTATTAAAGCACAAGGAACTATATTTATGAGGCAGTTCTTGTCGGATTTCTTTGGAGATTTCAAATATGACATTTAATCGTAAGTTTGGCGAACAGTTTTGGAGAATTTGATGTTTCCCCATTCAAAGAGATAGGAGCTGCACTTGGATGCCCGAGAGGCGTTTCAAAGATGGCCGCCGAGTGACATGACTTGTCTTAAAAGGACTTTGATTTAAAGTAGGGCTGTTCGATTCCGAAATTTTGGGAATCGATTCCGATTCCGATTCCTGGTTTTGGAATCAATTGGATTCGATTCCAGAATCGATTCCTCACTGTTGTTTCCGATTCTTTTTTTATTCTTGTTTTTATGATCGGAGAAAGCTAATGTTGCGATGAATGCAGGATGTAAATAAAAGTCGTAGAAAGTTGCCTTATCACAATATAAGCTTCATTTGTAAAAAAAATAAAAATAAAAAAAATAAAAAAAACGATTTTTTTTTTTGGTAGATCTGATTTTAAATTGTAATTTTGTCTGCATTGCCCATGAAATTAGTCATAACCCACAGCTCAGCAGTGGACGTGCATTTATTGCTTGAATAAAACAAGACATGTCTAAAATGACAAAATTAGCAAACTGTACACTAAAACAAAATAAACTGAACTTTAACAACAACACTGATATAAGAGCTTGTGGCGTAACTGTCAATGAGATGCGCTCTCTGCGTTTTCTTTCATTTGCTGATAGAACGGTTAAAAACATCATTTATTTAAGATGTAAATAATATCAAGACCCTGGATCACGTCATGATCTATTCTGTCGTGCAGCGCTCAAAATTGTGGACAACATGAGCCAGTTCCCCCGTAAAAAAACTTCGGAATCGTTTTTTGAACTGGCTCATTTAAAAAATCTATCCGAACGATTTTTTTTTCGTGGAAACAAATCAGACTTATAATAACTATAAGCAAGCAAGAGGCAAATTGCATGCATCCTTAAACTCAAACGAGTTTAGAAATGACTCTTTTTCATTGGTGACCGAGATATGCAGCTTTCATGGGATGCAGCCTTCCGTTTGAGGCACCTAATTATACGTTTTGCTGAACTGAAAACGGCTCTGAATGAGGAGTCGATTCCCCTTAATGGAATCGATTCCAAACGTTGGAATCGACTCTCGATTCCCAATGCCTCGGAAACGAGGAATCGATTCTTTTTGGAGTCGATTCCCAGCCTAATTTAAAAGCTTAAAAACACAAGCACTGCGTCCCAATTCGCCTACTTATACTATGCCCTAAAAGTATGTACTCTTTTTGTGAAGAAAAAGTACATACTTTTGAGTATGTAGCAGAATAGTAGGCAGGCTTTGGGACGTACTACTTCGTCATTACTGTCTTTAACGGACGCTCTGTTGCTTAGTTACCTGAATCCTGTCACTGTTTAAACTGCCCTGTCAATCATCACAGTTAACATTATCTACATTTCGTTTAATTTGATTTCCTACCGTATTAGAGAGAAATAAAGAGGCACGTACTTTTAGGAGTCTTTCATGTCTTTCAACTCTGCTCTTGTGTTTGCATAATTATGCATTTAAACGTTAATGACCAAACCTATCATTATAAAAGTTCATAACGTTGCTGCACATGAAATATAACGCGGATAACATTAAAAAAATATATTTTTTATCAGGTTAAACATTGATTATTTATCACTCAAACCCCTTTCTCCACCTGTCTGTTGGCCACGCATATCCTCCATGTTTGTAGTTTTTTTAACACTTTTTTTATGCGTGTTTGTAGTTCTAATCGAATCCTTCTCCTTAGCAACTTCTCCATTTTTTCTTGTTGTTTTTGTTGTTATGGAAACGATAGGTCCTGCTACTCGCTTGTCATTGGTCAGCTGTCAAAAAAGCGCTTGACGTAGGGCGTTTTCTCAAAAAAAGTTCAACTTTTTTCAACTTAAAAAGACGCTCTGAGCTGCAAAAAAAGACGCCGGCGGTGGCGTTTAAAAAAAGCGCTAGGGCATAGGATTAGAATGTAAAACAGACGCTGACAGTTTGAAAAAGGACGGCAAGTGTGAACACGGCCTTAGCCGTTAGAGTGTGCATTGATCCACACTTCGAATTCCGAAGTTAAGTAGTAGACCATCCGGGAATCTTTGGAATACTTTTTAAACATACTACGATTTGGAACATACTAATTCTATTTTCAAATACTATTTAGGACGGATAGTATGCGAATTGGGACGCAGCAAAGCTGTTTTTCGATTCTAAGACTGTTTTTGCACGATCGGGCCAGTGACGATCCTGTCTACTGTCCCGAGCGTCTTGCACGCTGGCCCTGGGCCATCGGGCAGTCCTTATTGCCGAGCCCTGCTGATGTGAATCTCAGTGAGTGCCCAGTGTGTGCTGACAGTGAATAGGAAGTCATCAAGTCATGCTGTTGCTATGGGAACTGCTTCTGTAATGACATGTGGCGCAGATAAACTGATAGTTTGCTTTTTTCCTCCTGTGCAAACACATTTTTATTTCCCTTTCATCTTGTTTACACCTTCCCTCTTTTTCACTCCTAAGTGTATTTTCTCTGTCTCTATACTGGAGCCATGTGCACTCTCTGCTCTAGTCTGCACTCTTACATATTCCTGAGTGAAGTCGATGAGGTTCTGCAAGTCAATGTCGTCTCTGTAGGCTCGAATGTTGTTGTTGATGAAAAAGTTGAGCTGATCTTTAATCCAATCTTTAAAGACAAAGGCCAGGACACCGGCGGTCAGCTCCAGGAAGAAGATTATCCCCAGAAACACAGAAAACTGGGAGAGGAGAGAGACGAAGACACTTTAGTCTACAGTCATTAGAACTCATTTTACCACTTTAATATTTATTTTCTGTTATGAATAATGTAATTCCAAAATAGAGGGAAAAAGTCACTAGCGACCCCAGATTGTAATAGTGTAAATTTAGTAAATGTATTTTTGAATTACTGTTACCAAAATGCATTGACACTAGTTTAATTTTTGCAGTCTAATTAGTAAAAATTTAATAAATTAATACATACAGTTGAGGTCACAATTTTACATACACCTTGCAGAATCTGCAAAATGTTAATTATTTTAGCAAAATAAGAGGGATCATACAAAATGCATGTTATTGTTTATTTAGTCCTGACTTGAATAAGATATTTCACATAAAAGAGGTTAACATATAGTCCACAAGTGAAAATAATAGTTACCCCGTTCAAAAGTTTACACACGCTTGATTCTTAATATTTTGTTGTTATCTGAATGATCCACAGCTGTTTTTTTTTTTTAGTGATAGTTGTTAATGTGTCCCTTGTTTGTCCTGAACAGTTAAACTGTCTGCTGTTTTTCAAAAAAAAAAAAAAAAAAAAAAAAATCCTTCCGGTGCCATACATTCTTTGGTTTTTCAGCATTTTTGTGTATTTGAACTCTTTCCAACAATGACTGTAAGATTTTGAGATCCATCTTTAGACACTGAGGACAACTAAGAGATGCAACTATTACAGAAGGTTCAAACACTCACTGATGCTCCAGAAGGAAAAACCATACATTAAGAGCCAGGGGGATGTGTAAATTTTTTATATTTTATTACTAAATATCATATTTTTTCATTTAGTACTGCCCTTCAACAGAAGACAAAGTAAGTTCAATTTGCCCTGATCTTTATATTTGAAAAGTTTTCACCCCCTGTTCTTAATGCATTTTTCCTTCTGGAGCATCAGTGAGTGTTTGAACCTTCTGTAATAGTTGCATATGAGTCTCTCAGTTGTCCTCAGTGTGAAAAGATGGATCTCAAAATCATACAGTTATTGTTGGAAAGGGTTCAAATACACAAAAATTATAAAAAAAAACAAAGAATTTGTAGGACCTGAAGGATTTTTCTGAAGAACAGCGGGCAGTTTAACTGTTCAGGCAAAACAAGACACTCATAAACAACTATCACCAAAGTGAATTTTGTATTATTATGTTATTTAAATAATTAACATTTTGAAGATTCTTCAAGGTTTATGTAAACTTTTGACGTCAACTGTACATCCATTGAAAAAAATAAATTAAAAAATAGATAAATACATAAATTAAATTGCTTTAATACAAAAATGACCCCAGTGACCACAGATTGTAATAATGCAAATTTAGTAAATGTATTTTTTAAATTATTGTTACTAAAATGTATTGACACCAGTTCCCTCTCAGTCGGTCTCTACGACGTCACGTCGGAGACCGACGAATTGGGATATCGCTTTAGAGATACCAATCCTCTTCGTGTGTAAACTAAACGAGCCAATGCACATTGGCATGCATGATTGCATCCAGCTGTCGCTGATCACAGCGTGAGCATAAATACACAGCAGGTGCAATGCATAGACAGCATTTCGCATCGGAGCCGATCTTCTCAATGAGAGACGCAACGAGCCATTCTTACAAGAAAGAACTCTTCACTGCGGTGTTGGCGGTACGGCGCGTCAGCGGTGGTGGTCTCCTGTGGGTGGAAAAAGCGCGCAGTCAAGGATTGCACTACCTGCCTTCTGTGTCGCAGCGGCCATCTCCCCTGTGTGCTTCAGCACTGAGCAGTTTTCTAAAAGAGTATCACGGGTGAACGTCTTTTTAAAGACGAGGTGTTTGAAACACAATGCCGTTTCACCCGTGCGTTTCTGGATGCGGTCGTTACCTGGCGCCAGGTGATGGTCACGATCGCTGTCTGACGTGTCTGGGTATTGAGCACGCTCAGGCGGCGTTTGTGGATGAGTCATGCTGTCATTGCGGCGGCATGTCCATCACGGAGCTGCGGACCAGACTCCGCTTCCTGCAAAGGGGCGGGGTGCCAGTTCCTCTGCCCAGATCTACCGTTCCCCCCGGCAAACGCCGGGGGGACTCTACCTCTGGCAGAGGGCTGACTGGTCTGACGGTGACGGTGGGGAATTTCCCGGCGGATAATCCGCTGGGGGTTCCTCCTTCCACCGACAGTCCGTTCCATCCGGAGCTCCCAGAAGAGTGTTCGGGTCCTCCTCGTGAGGTACCGCTCATTACTTTTGGGGCTCCCCCTGACGACCGGATGTCAATCGCTGCATCGGGGGGTGAGCCAGACTTCTCGGGGGAGGACGATTCCGGATCGCTGCCGTCCACTGGGCGGTCAGCGGTGCCGGATACCGACCCCGAAATGATGGCTATGCTTTCCCGGGCCGCCGAGAGGGTAGGGCTTGAATGGAACCCTCCATCACGTCCCGACCCCTCTCGGCTGGATGACTGGTATCTTGGGGTGGCCCGCGCTGGTTCTCAGCGTCCCACCCCAGTCCCCTTCTTCCCGGAGGTGCATGACGAGCTTACTGGGACGTGGACGGCACCTTTTACTGCCAGAAACCGCTCCAGTGGCACGTCCTCCCTCACCACTCTTGATGGCGGACCAGCGCGGGGGTACGCGGCTGTCCCGCCGGTGGAGCGTGCGGTGGCGATGCAATTGTGTCCCGGCGCCGCATCCACTTGGCGGGGCAACCCGTTGCTCCCCTCCCGGGCCTGTAGGCACTCGTCGGCTCTGATCGGCAGTGCCTACACGGCTTGTGGCGCTGCTGGCTCCGCCCTACACGCTATGGCGTTGTTACAGGTCCATCAGGCCCAGGCACTGAAGGACCTGTACGAGGGTGGTCACGACCCGGAAGTTCTACGTGAACTCCGTATCGCTACGGACCTCGCGCTACGAGCGACGAAGGTTACGGCGCGGTCTCTGGGTCGTGCGATGTCCACGATGGTGGTCCAGGAACGCCATCTCTGGCTGTGTCTGGCCGACATGAGGGAAGCAGACAAGGTCAGGTTCCTGAATGCCCCCGTGTCCCAGACCGGCCTCTTCGGCGACGCGGTCGAAAATTTCGCCCAGCAGTTTTCGGCCGCCCAGAAGCAGACTGAGGCCATCAGTCATATCCTGCCCCGGCGTGCTCCCGCTGCTGCCTCCACCCAGCCGCCGGCGGCACCTCGGTCTGCTCGTCGCCGAGGGCGGCCCCCTGCCTCCGCCCCCGCTCCACAGCAGCCTGCGCAGCAGCCTTCACGGCGGCGCCGTGGAGCCGGTCCCAGGGCGGCCGCCCCGCCCGTCCAGGCTCCCACCAAGACCAGTGGGAAACGCAAGAACAAGCGTCCCTGAGACGGGCGACCCAGAGATGGAGGAAGCTGCTCTTCGGGAGATGGTGATCGCACCACTCCCTCCCCCGGAGGAGGGCCGGGCGGAGAATCTTTTGTTTCCTTTAAAAAAGTTTCTTTTAAGAAACCCGTCATCGGCCTCACGGTCGGTGACACCCAAATTTTCAATAAAAGAGCAGTTTCTACTATCTCTGGGTCCCCAGAGGGGACAGCGGGTGTTGCACGGGTTAGCCCCGGGCTTCACCCCCTCTCCCCTCCCGCCAGCAAATGGCGCTGGGCGGTTGGAGAGTGCGGTAAGACGGACTACTCACGCACCAGCTGCCAGAACGCAGGTAAATGTCTTGCACACACCACACACAGACACTCTGACCCCGCTTCGGACCGGCATAGAGACGCCCGAGCGGGGTCCCTGCGTTCCACCTCGCTGCCCCCCCGCAGGTACGTCAGTGGTCCCGCTGGTCCCTCTTGTACGTTGGCTGGGGGCCTGGAGAGGGCTTCCCAGTCCGTCTTGCTGGCTCCTCCGGACCATCAGGCTCGGCTACGCGATTCAGTTCGCCCGGCGTCCGCCTCGGTTCAGGGGCATCCACTTCACTACAGTGAAAGTAGCAGATGCCCCTGTCCTACGGGCAGAGATTGCTACCTTGCTGGCGAAGAAAGCAATAGAGCCGGTCCCTCTAGCCGATATGAAGACAGGGTTTTACAGCCCCTACTTCATAGTACCCAAGAAAAGCGGCGGTTTACGACCGATCCTGGACCTGCGCATCTTGAATCGAGCTCTTCACAAGCTACCTTTCAGAATGCTCACACAAAAACACATCCTCAGATGTGTTCGTCCCCAGGATTGGTTCGCAGCGATCGACCTGAAGGACGCGTACTTTCATGTTTCGATCCTTCCGCGCCACAGACCATTTCTGCGGTTCGCGTTCGAAGGCAGAGCATATCAGTACAAGGTCCTGCCCTTCGGGCTGTCCCTCTCCCCCCGTGTCTTCACGAAAGTCGCGGAGGCGGCCCTTGTTCCCCTCAAGGAACAGGGCGTTCGTATCCTCAACTACCTCGACGACTGGCTGATACTAGCACACTCTCGAGAGCAGTTATGCGAACACAGGGACCTGGTGTTGGCACACCTCGCCCGCTTGGGCCTTCGGGTCAACTGGGAAAAGAGCAAACTCTCCCCCGTGCAGAGGATCTCTTTTCTTGGTGTGGAACTGGACTCGGTCAGCCAAACAGCTCGCCTCACGCAAGAGCGGGCTCAGTCGGTGCTGAACTGCTTGAATACGTTCAAGAGCAGAGAAGTGGTCCCACTGAAACAGTTTCAGAGGCTCCTGGGGCATATGGCAGCAGCTACGGCAGTTTTACCGCTTGGCCTGCTCCATATGAGGCCACTTCAGCACTGGCTTCATGGCCGAGTCCCGAGGAGAGCGTGGCAGCGCGGCACTCTCCGGGTCAAAGTAACCTCGGCCTGTCGCCTAACCTTCACCCCGTGGTCAGACCTAGCTTTTCTTCGGGCAGGAGTTCCCTTAGAACAGGTCTCCAGGCACGCTGTGGTACACACGGATGCCTCCACCACCGGTTGGGGAGCCACGTACAACGGGCAGGCAGTGTCGGGGGTTTGGACGAGCCCCCAGCTACACTGGCACATCAACTGCCTAGAGCTGCTGGCAGTACGCCTTGCCTTGAACCGTCTCAAAGGGCGCCTTCGAGGCAAACACGTGCTGGTCCGTACGGACAACACTGCGACCGTTGCGTACATCAACCGACAAGGTGGTCTACGCTCCCGTCGCATGTCGCAGCTCGCCCGTTCTCTCCTCCTCTGGAGTCAGAAGCATCTGAGGTCGCTTCGTGCCATTCACATTCCGGGTTTGCTCAACCGTGCAGCCGACGAGCTCTCACGAGCTGCGCTTCCCGGAGAGTGGAGACTCCATCCCCAGTCGGTCCAGCTGATCTGGAGATGTTTCGGGAAAGCTCAGGTAGACCTGTTTGCTTCTCCAGAGACGTCCCACTGCCAGCTCTTTTACTCCCTGACCGAGGGTACACTCGGCACGGACTCCCTGGCATGCAGCTGGCCGCAGGGGCCTTCGCAAGTATGCGTTTCCCCCAGTGAGCCTTCTCGCACAGACACTGTGCAAGGTCAGGGAGGACGAGGAGCAGGTCCTGTTAGTGGCGCCTTACTGGCCTACTCGGACCTGGTTCCCAGAACTGATGCTCCTCGCGACAGCCCCTCCCTGGCGGATTCCTCTGAGGAAGGATTTACTGACTCAGAGACGGGGCACCCTGTGGCACCCGCGTCCAGACCTCTGGAAACTACATGTCTGGTCCCTGGACGGGACGCGGAGGTTCTGAGTGATCTACCCCAAGGAGTGGTAGACACCATCACTTCGGCGAGAGCTGCATCCACGAGACATGCTTACGCCTTGAAGTGGAACCTGTTCGTCGAATGGGCTTTCTCAAGAAATGAGGATCCCCGAAGATGCTCGGTCGGAGTCGTGCTTACCTTTTTGCAGCAAGGGTTGGAGCGTAGGCTGTCACCCTCCACCCTTAAGGTCTATGTAGCCGCTATTTCTGCAAACCATGACCCCGTTGAAGGAAGGTCAGTAGGTAGGCACGACCTGGTCGTCAGGTTTCTCAGGGGAGCCAGGAGGTTAAATCCTCCTAGGCCCCCCTCCGTACCCTCTTGGGACCTGTCTCTGGTGCTCACAGCACTACAGCGGGTCCCCTTTGAGCCTTTACAGTCAGTCGAGCTGAAGTATCTCTCTATGAAGACTCTGCTCCTGCTGGCATTGGCCTCCATCAAGAGGGTAGGGGACCTGCAGGCGTTTTCGGTCGACGATTCGTGCCTTCAGTTCGGGCCGGCAGATTCCCAGGTAACCCTGAGGCCCCGGCCTGGCTACGTGCCCAAGGTTCCCACTACTCCCTTCAGGGACCAAGTGGTGAGCCTGCAAGCGCTGCCCCCGGAGGAGGCAGACCCAGCCCTAGCTTTGCTTTGTCCCGTCCGAGCATTAAGATGCTACGTCGACCGGACGCAAAGCTTCAGGACCTCAGATCAGCTCTTTATTTGTCACGGAGGACGGCAGAAGGGGAAGGCCGTCTCCAAGCAGAGGATGGCACACTGGATAGTGGATGCCATCGCCTTGGCTTATCAAGCTCAGGGCGTGCCCTGCCCGCTCAGGTTGCGAGCTCACTCTACTAGGAATATTGCATCCTCCTGGGCGCTGGCTCGTGGCGCCTCGCTATCTGACATTTGTAGAGCTGCGGGTTGGGCGACCCCTAACACGTTCGCTAGGTTTTATAGCCTTCGTGTAGAGCCAGTCTCCTCCTGTGTTCTCACCTCAAACGGGTAGAAGCACTGAGAGGCACTGGCTCAGGTCGGCTTGCTATCTTCTCCAGAGTGTCCATGAAGACCCTGTCGAGTCCTCCTTCCTCGGCTCCAGACGTAGCGGAGCGTCTAGGCGCCAGGCCTCTCTCGATGAATCTTTAGAACCGATAGAAGGCTTAGGATACATGAGAGACTTAAGTGAATCCCATATGTCTTCCACGGTACCCACAGAGACCGTGTTTCCCCGGTAACCTTCTACCATCTTCACGAGGGTTCAATCACCTCCATTCTTCCATATGTCCTAATTGAGCCATATGCGTATTGCTCCGAACCTCCTCCGGGATGGGTGGGAGCTCCGCACGTTCCCAGTGCTCCAGCTTCACTAAGTAGGTAGTGCTATGTTATACAGTGACTGGTCTTTTCTGATCCGCCCTTGGCCTTAGCAAAAATTGGAGGCCAGGTGGCTTGCTCAGGACACTGGAGGGGGGCAGCAGCTGCGGCGCTTTGCTAGGGATCCCAATTCGTCGGTCTCCGACGTGACGTCGTAGAGACCGACTGAGAGGGAACGTCTTGGTTACGTATGTAACCCTCGTTCCCTGAAGGAGGGAACGGAGACGTCACGTCCCGTCGCCTCAGCTGCTGTACCACCGCTGTGCGGCCGGACCCAAGCTCGGCTCCTCAGCGAAATCCTGTCTATGCATTGCACCTGCTGTGTATTTATGCTCACGCTGTGATCAACGACAGCTGGATGCAATCATGCATGCCAATGTGCATTGGCTCGTTTAGTTTACACACGAAGAGGATTGGTATCTCTAAAGCGATATCCCAATTCGTCGGTCTCCGACGTGACGTCTCCGTTCCCTCCTTCAGGGAACGAGGGTTACATACGTAACCAAGACGTTTTGTTTTTACAATTTAAGTCCCAAACATACTGAATAAAACATTCAAAATGCCAAAAAAAGTTGCTTTATTATAAAAAAAAAGGCACTTGTGACATCAAATTGTAAACCAAAACTATTTTTGCAAATGAAAAACATTATAAAGTGCATTTATTGACCCATGTTCTGTCACATTATTTCTAGCAGACATACAGTAAACCAATGACTGGTGTTAGATAAGTCAGCAAAGTACAGTGTGTTGTGAAAAGCCGCCTTCTATGCATAGGTAAAATGTGTTTGACATCCGGTTTTGTCAACAGTCCTGTTCTTTATGTGTTGCATTTACAAATGACAATAGAATAACAATTATGAAATCTATTCTATATATATTCTATGCACTTTCTGGTAGATATTTGTCCCCCATGTATTAATAATTGTGGAAACACCCATGCATGCAAGTGTTAAAAAAAGCAGCTAACTAATCTGTTTTGTAGGAGGCTACACCTACGCCTAATAAAAATCAAAAACGTACAAATTTGAGCAGTAAGGTGTTTTCTCTCAAGGCCCCGATGCAGCCAGCGAAACCCAGGATGAACATCACTCCTCCAACCACCAGAAACAACCACACCGGATCAAATCCACCCAGATCCGTGATGGAGGAGATATTAGACAGAACTCCCTGAGGAAGACACAGAGCTCTAATTAGTTGAACTGCTTCCCAGAACCTTGAGAATTTGTTTCAAACGTGATTGTTTGCAATTATGGAGCTACAAATATTTGCAAATATTTCATTATAAACAGAAACAGTGTGGACTCAAAGTCACAAATTTGGCACAGAAATTGATCAAGCATAGATGTGCTTACACAGATTTGTGTGTAAAAGTTAAGACGAAGTACTAAGTGAAATATAAAAAGTATTTGCAGTCTTATATAAAACTGTTTAAAAATGCATTTTGTGGTCCACTCTACATAAGTGTGTTTGTAGATAAAATAATGTTGCACAGCGTGTGTTCACATTTGGAGAAAACAGTTGCACACATGATAATGTTGTTAGCTGTTATTTACATCCCTACTGTATATGACAGGGTTAGGGTTAGTTAACTAAACCACAAAAAAAAAAAAAAAAAAAAAAACATTTTATTTCAGCTAGCTGCCAAGGCAGCATTTCTTATTTGCATTTAGTTAGTAAAACTTAATGTACTAAAATAACTAAAAATAAGACTAAAACAAAATGAATAAAAACTATATTATTTACACTACAAGTCAAAAGTTTTTGAACAGTAAGAATTTTAAAAATTTTAAAGTCTTTTCTGCAACACCAAGCCTGCATTTATTTGATTCAAAATACAGCAAAAGCAGTCATATTGTGAAATATTTTTACTATTTAAAATAACTGCTTTCTATTTGAATATATTTTAAAATGTAATTTATTCCTTTGATCAAAGCCAAATTTTCAGCATCATTACTCCAGTCTTCGGTGTCACATGATCCTTCAGAAATCATTCTAATATGCTGATTTGCTGTTTGGGAAACATTTTTTATTATTATTTTTATCAATGTTGTTCATATCAAACAGTAAATTTTTTTCAGGATTCTTTGATGAATAGAAAGATCCAAAGATCAAAGATACTATACCATTCAAAAGCTTGGAGTAGATATATATTTTTTTATTTTTTGGGGAAAGAAACTATAGAAATTAATAGTTTTATTTAGCAAGGATGCTTTAAATTGATCAAAAGTGATGATAAAGAGATTTATAGTGCTTAATTTGAGCCGGAAAATGTAAGATTTTGGATTTTTGCGTTCCGGTATTTGTTTTTAAAGTGAATTAGATCGTCAAAAAGTATTTTACTACTGTTACTGTATGTTACTGTTTTTGCTGTACTTTGGATCAAATAAATGCAGGCTTTGTGAGCAGACAAACTTCTTTAAAAAACATAACAAATCTAAAAACTAAATAAAAATGTAAAATGAAAATGGACACAGTGTGTGCATTCATACAAGACAGAGCAAGTGCTGGTTTATGTAGATATATTTTGAGCTTATGTATTGGTCCTTAACATATTTTTGACCAATCAGCTTTCTTAAGTATAAAACCGCCCTCAATGATTGGTCCAAACGTCCAGTGCTTGCAAAACATATTTAGTGAGCAGTGAAATGTTTAGAGAAAGTGTAATAACAGAACCAGAAGTGATACCAAATCAAGTGAAATATTATAATGTATAAACATTATAAACCCTAGGCCTATAATGAAACAAATCATTTAAATGTAACATATTCAAAACAGAACAAGAAAAAAAAAATAATCTAAAGCTAAGAAACCAAAACAAAGCGAAACTGAAAGTACCAGGCGTTGGACTTATGTAACTCTGTAATTTGGCACAAATTCAAATGTTTTCATATTCGCAATGTATACTGAATGATAAAATATTATCTATAATGTATACTACTTCACAGACATTCATATATCAATGGAAAAAAATCATCCTAAACATGAGCAAAAATGTGCTTTGCATAAATTTACATAGGCTTCAGACTATTTAACTTGCACACCAACATTAAAAACAGAACATTTGTGCTTTTGTAAAAAAAAGCAAACCATCTTGGTTCTCAGTTTCCTTTTCGTGAACTACTTTAACACTTCACAGCGGTTTTAAATCTGTTAATTATTTAAGTTAGATATATACCTTTCATATATAGACTATGATTGTATTTTATTTATATGACATCAAATTTTATTTTTTAATGTCACTTACATGGGTATAGGCTACATTTTCCATCATCCTGTGAACTATTTTTGACCCAGGGTTTGAAAACCTCTGCCCTCAACTGTAGTTAGGTTCATGCAGAAACTTGTAAACTGTTTTTATACAGATAGTTGCGGCATCACCGTTTAGTGACGTCACTTAATGATACGGGAAAACTGAAGTTGTATTGTCAATGTTGGTCACAGCGCCTTTTAACTGCTGTTTTGGATCCGGCAATTATTCATTTACAAATTAAGCACCGTTTAAAACGTTACAAAAGATTTCTATTTCAGATAAATGCTGTTCTTGTGATTTTTCTATTAATCAAAGAAACCTGAAAATATTCTACACAGCTGTTTTCAACATAATAATAAATGTTTTTGAGCAGCAAATCAGAACATTGGAATGATTTCTGAAGGATCATGTGACTAGACTGTACTTTTAAATAAAAACAAGTAGAAATATTTCAATTGTACTGTTTTGCTGTACTTTGGATCAAATAAATGCAGGCTTTGTGAGCAGACAAACTTCTTTAAAAAACATTACAAATCTTTTGACTGGTAGTGTATATTTCTAAAAAAATAATGAAAGCTAAATAAAAATGTAAAATGAAAATGGACGATATTAATAATAAAAACTATAATAGTGTCCAGTGTTGGAGGTAACGCATTACAAGTAACGCAAGTTACATAATAATATTACTATTTCCAAGTAACTAGCAAAGCAACGCATTACCTTTTAATTGACAAGAAAATATCTGAGTTACTTTTTCAAATAAGTAACGCCAGTTACTTTCTCCTCCTATTTATTGATTAAAAGCTCTCCTGTCCCCGTGTTGAGAGAAATTGTGAGGAAGATGTTACTTTAGTTCTAGAATAAATGTGAACATGCATTAATTCATCTCACTCACTCACTCAAAAAAAAAAACAGATACAGTATTCTTCAAAATGAATAAAAACAGTGAAATTTTGTGTAAACCTGCAATATTTAAATATGTTAAATAATACAAATCCTTTATGTATTTAATCCTATTTTATTAACCAATGTCTTTGTTGCCGACCTTTGATGATCCAATTCATCCATACCAATAAGCTAAATTTACTAAAGATAATCTAACATGTTTTTCTTTTTTTTTTAATTGCTGAAGAGTTGACATTTTTTCTTCTGCGGTCTACTGTACACACGTGAATTTACTTTTCTCTAAGCCTGAGACTTTTGGTGTGAAAAGGCTTTTACATTTGCCAAAAATAGAACTTTTTATATTAAAAACAAACAAGCAAGCCCTGCCCAGATTTAAAAAGTAAAGCAAAAGTAATATAACACATCACTTTCCATAAAAAAGTAACGGAATTAGTTACTTTTTTAGGGAGTAACTCAATATTGTAATGCGTTACTTTTAAAAGTACCTTTCCCCAACACTGACAGTGTCTTAATACTAAAAGTCAGTAAGAACTGAATTATGGATTACGCATTCGATCTTGTTTTCTCTTACCTTCTCACTCCATGCCCACAATCCGATTCCAAGGAAAGCCACACCAAGCAACTACAAAACAAAACACATATGGCATTACTTTAGCAAAGGTGAATCATTAAGTGTGATAAACACATTGTTTAAAGAAAGAAAAGCATATTAAGAAGTTTTAAAAGGTTGTGAAGGTTTTTGAGATGTTATGCATCGCATATTATTGAAAACAATGATATCACGCATTATTATTCAATATTAAAGGGGTAGTCCATCCAAAAATGAATATTGTGTTTGCTCACTTTCATGTTATTCCAAAACCTGTATGACTTTTTCTTTTGTGAATAAAAAGAAGACGAATTTTAGTAAACAAACAGTTTCAGTTTCTACTGACTTCCAGTACGGTCAAAAAAATATAATGGAAGTCAACGGGAACCAAAACTGATATCTTTTTTTCTGTGTGTTCCACAGAACGTCACAAAAGTAAGCAAATGACAGATTTTTAAAATTTGGGTCAACTATCCCTTTAAGTGGTTATTTAACCCACAAGTCTAGAAATCCCTTTATGAAAATAAAGGTCAGACCAACCTAGAATGTAATATTACACTCTGATATGGAAATGTAAAAAAGAAATCGTTGTCCATGATTAAGAAAAGACTGAAACTGAGACTTCAAACTCCTTCTCACCATTCAAGTTAAAATGTTTATTGCTCTAAATCTTTGCACCAAACTTTCCTTTTGGTGTGACCAGGTCTTAACCCTCAGTGAATGGTGTTTTGGTCTCAGGTACATTTTGTTTCTCTTTAGAGTGTCAGTAAACAGGACTGAAACTCTTATCTGCTTTTATGCAGCTCTCCTACCAAATGAACCCAGATTACTATTCTCCAAAGTACACAGTAATGCTTCCTTTCCAAACCACTTTTCTCAGCCAATGCTGAACATTAGAGATAAAACGAGGACAGGCGTTTTATCAGATTCCTTTGGCCTGACCAAACATTAGTTCATGACTCACAGCTCACAGAGTGTAAAGGGTGCCAACCTCCATATCTCACTCTTCAGGTCTTGTTTTTAATTTCAACAGCCTCTCATGTTACACTCTGACACGGTTTCTGCAATCTGCTCCTAAATGGAGGCATTTGAGCAGACATCTGGTTCTTCCCGTGAGACGTATGTCCTCATTGTGTCCACAGGGCTGTAATTCTGCTATAGCTTTCTGGAGAACACCACTTTTATTTGAACCTTATTTCTTCATATACTGTACAGTTGAGGTCAAAAGTTTACACTCCCTTTCGGAATCTGCAAAATGTTAATTATTTTAGCAAAATAAGAGGGATTATACAAAATGCATGTTATTGTTTATTTAGTACTGAGCTGATTAAGATATTTCACATTAAAGATGTTTACATATAGTAATAGTTGAATTAAAAAAATGACCCTGTTCAAAAGTTTACATACACTTGATTCTTAATACTGTGTCGTTACCTGAATGATCCACAGCTGTGTTTTTTTTTTTTTGTTTGTTTAGTGATAGTTGTTCATGAGTCCCTTGTTTGTCCTGAACAGTTAAACTGTCTGCTGTTCTTCAGAAAAATCCTTCAGGTCCCACGAATTTGGTTTTTCAGCATTTTTGTGTATTTGAACCCTTTCCAACAATGACTGTATGATTTTGAGATCCATCTTTTCACACTGAGGACAACTGAGGGACTCACATGCAACTATTAGAGAAGGTTCAAACACTCACTGATGCTACCGAAGGGCCGCACAAAATAAAGATATTTAGGCAAAATAAGAGAAATGTACACGTCCTCATTCCGTTCAAAAGTTTTCACCCCCTGGCTCTTAATGCATCTTTTTTTTTTTTTTCTTCTGGAGCATCAGTGAGTGTTTGAACCTCCTGTAATAGTTGCATATGAGTCCCTCAGTTGTACTCAGTGTGAAAAGATGGATCTCAAAATTATACAGTCATTTTTGGAAAAGGTTCAAATACACAATATGCTGTAAAATGCTGTAAAACCAAATAATTTTTTCAGACCTAAAGGATTTTTTAAAGAACAGCAGCCAGTTCAACTGTTCAGGACAAACAAGGGACTAAACAAACAAACAAACAAACAAAACAGCTGTGGATCATTCAGGTAACAACACAGTATTAAGAATCAAGTGTATGTAAACTTTTGAACAGGGTCATTTTTAAACTTTCAACTATTATTTTCTCTTGTGGACTATATGCAAACATATTCTATGTCAAATATCTTATTCAAATCAGTACTAAATAAAAAAATAACATGCATTTGTATGATCCCTCTTATTTTGGTACAATAGTTCACATTTTGCAGACTCTGAAAGGGGGGTGTAAACTTTTGACTTCAACTGTATTATGATTGTTTTTAAACACACAAATAAGCAGTGTACATATGAACTGTAATGCTTAAAAATATAAAGAAAAGTACCTGGGGTTTCATTTATTGCTCTAGATACAACTGTACTATTGCGGATTTGGTATTTCTGATATTAAAATGAAATGAAATGAATAGCCAAAAATTAACAATTAACAAATGAACCATTTTAACAAAATAGTTTTAAAAATTGCTGAAAATGTACTCATCATCAAGCCATCCAAAATGTTGGTTAGTTTGTTTCTTCATCAGATTTGGAGAAATGTAGCAATGCATCACTTGCTCACCAATTAATCCTTTGCAGTGAATGGGTGCCGTCAGAATGAGAGTCCAAACAGCTGATAAAAACATGACAATAATCCACAGGTAACCCACACCACTCCAGTCAACATCAGTTAACATCTTGTGAAGTCAAAAGCTGTGTGTTTATAAGAAACAAATTCATCAAAAAAATTTTAACTTCTTACCAAAATAATCCATAATAAATTCATATTCCATAATAAGGCTTCCTGTAGTTAAAAGTCCATCTCCTGTTATTGTCTCACATCAAAATCCACCCACATTTTTTGTTTAGAACTATTTTGGATTGTTTTTTACTTTACAAGACGTTAACTGATGGACTAGAGTGGTGTGGATTACTGTGATATTTTTATCAGATGTTTGGTCTCTCATTCTGACGGCACCCATTCACCACAGAGGATCAACCGTTGAGCAGCTGATGTAATGCTGAATCTTTCCAAATCTGATTTTGGATGGTCTGAGGGTGAGTAAATTTTCAGCACCATTTACAGGTAAACTGTTCCTTTAAGAACAAAATAAAGAACAAAAGATGTGGGTGTAAACTCATGGACTTGAGCATCAACTTTTCCATAACTCATTGCTTTTGAATCTGAACATTGAGTTCAGAAGGGTCAAGACCTTTGGTCAGATCACGCTGTATATCTCAAGCCATGAGAGACTTGGAAAACCTCCAGAATTTCATTCACTATTCAAAAAAACACTCCCAGCTACGTTTCGCCAAGTCGTTTGAGTCTAAACGGCTCTGTCTGTCCCTAGTAACGCTCCATCTTTTCATCAGAGCGCCCACTGTGTGCTGGACTGTGCCTCACACAAGGGTTTTTGTGTACATGAATCATGCAAGACAACAGTACAATGATTGTGAGTACAGGATCTCGCTCATAGAGTAGTTCTTTTACAGAAACTTGTACAATCTGTACTGTATTTAGACTAAATATGCTGGAAAAATTTGGTGCTGGGTATTTACTCTGAAACGTTCATTCAGAAGCATACTCCAATAATCTGTTTTATTTACAACTTTTATAAAAATCTTTTTTTTTAACAGTGTAATAATTGGTTATACTTATGTTGAGAAACCAACTGATGAATTAAACTCTTATGTGACCCTGGACCACAAAACCAGTCTTAAGTCGCTGGGGTATATTTGTAGCAACAGCCAAAAATACATTGTATGGGTCAAAATTATTGATTTTTTTTCATGTCAAAAATCATTAGGAAATTAAGTAAAGATCATGTTACATTAAGTTTTTTTTTGTAAAATTCCTACTGTAAACCTATCAAAATGTAATTTTTGATTAGTAATATGCATTGTTAAGAACTTCATTTGGACAACTTTAAAGGTGATTTTCTCAGTATTTTGATTTTTTTGCACCCTTATATTCCAGATTTTCAAATAGTTGTATCTCGGCCAAATATTGTCCTATCCTAACAAACTTTAGAAAGCTTATTTATTGTATATTTCTATATGTATATATCTCAGTTTTGTAAAATTTAACCTTATGACTGGTTTTCAGGTCCAGGGTCACATATGTTAGTAATATGCATGCTAATAAGCAACTAGTTGATAGTGAGAATTAGTCCCTAAAGTGTTACCATATATATAATAATATAATAATAATATATATATATATATTTACACTGAACATACACTACCAGTCAGAAGTTTATGATTTTTAATGTTTTAAGACATCTCTTTTGCTCACCAAGCCTCCATTTATTTGATTCAAAGTACAGCAAAACAGTAAAAATTGTAAATATTTTTACTATTTAAATAACTGCTTTCTATTTGAATGCATTTTAAAATATTATTTATTTCTGTGGTTTCAAAGCTGAATTTTTTGCATCATTACTCCAGTCCTTAGTGTCACATGATCCTTCAGAAATAATTCTAATATTCTGACTTGCTGCTCAAAAAACATTTATTATTATTATTATTATTATTATTATTATGTTAAAAAAGCCCAGTAGGTTTTTTTTCAGGTTTCTTTGATGAATAGAATGTTCAGTAGAACAGCATTTATTTGATAGAGAAATCTTCTGTAACATTATAAAATGCCTTTATCATAAACTTTGATATATTTAAAGCATCCTTGCTAAATAAAAGTATTAATTGCTATTATTCCTTTCTCTCAAAAAATATAGTGACTCCAAGCTTTTGAATGGTATATTGTATAATGTTACAAAAGCTTTCTATTTCAGATAAATGCTGAAATTTGGATCAAAGAGTCCTAAAAAAAAAAATGTACTCAACTGTTTTACATTTTGATAATAATAATAAATGTTTCTTGAACAGCAAATCAGCATGTTAGAATGATTTCTGAAGGATAATGTGATGTAGTTATGATGTTAAAAAATCAGCTTTGAAATCACAGGAATAAATTATATTTTAAAATATATTCAAATAGAAAGCAGTTATTTTAAATGGTAAAACTATTTCAAATTTTTACTGTTTTTGCTGTACTTTGGATCAAATAAATGTAAGCTTGTTAAGCAAAAGATAATTCTTTAAAAAAAACATTACAAATCTTACTGTCCAAAAACTAATAGTTTTAGATTATCTGCGTGTTTTTTGTTTTGTTTTATTTTTTGCAGAAATATCCTTTCAAAAAAGAATTTAATTAATGCTCGTCTACACTAATAATGCTGGTTTTGTGATGGTGGACCAGAATACCCTGGTCTTAGTTTGTGAAGCTGGTTGGATCCTCAAGTTGGATCCTGGCAATGCAATTTCTCTCTTTTTTTCTTTTTTTTTTTTCCTCAGCAGGGATATAGAGCGAAATAAGAGATATGGTTAGATTTGAACCATTGCCCATCTAGAGACGTGCATCAAAACAAGCTGGTTTCTCTGTAAAGCCTCTTATCAGCACCATCAGTAGTTAGCCTCAACTGTACACAGGAAGAGAAAAAAAAACATACAAACTAAAAATAAATAAAAATCAAGTCTACAGACGTAGAGAATGCACTCTGCTGATATATGAAAATTTAAAGGAAAAAAATAATAAAATCACCCTAAATTCATGTAATAGATATGCATATGTTTTACAAAACCACATCTTAAAATCAATCAATACACAAAACCAACTTCCCACAGTATTTCTTGTTCCATTATGTCAGAATATGGAAGAGAAGATCTCTCGCTACTTCTGTTTCTTCACTTGTTTTATTTTGCATATTTATGGAATTTTAAAATATGTTTTTTAAAATAAATTTTAAAATACATTTTTTTTAAATAATTAATTAGTCCCTAAAGTTTTACCATTATTATATTATTAGAAATTGTACACTGAACCAGTCAAAAGTTTTTGAACAGTAAGATTTTTTTTAAGGATGTCATTTATTTGATCCGAAATACAGCAAAAACAGTAAATTTGAAATATTTTTACTATTTAAAAAAAAGATTTCTATTTGAATATATATAAAAATTTTATTATATGAATTTTTTGTTTTAGCATCATTACTCCAGTCATATGATCGTTCAGAAATCACTCTAATATTCTGATTTGCTACAAAAAAACACATTATTATTATTATTATTATTATTATTATTATTATTATGTTGAAAACAACTGAGTAGAATTTTTTCTTTTTTTTTCTGATAAACAAAAAGTTCAGAAGATTTATCTGAAATAGAACAAAAAGTTCGGGAGATTAAAAATAGAAATATTTTGTATTTATCATCACCATTGATCAATTTAAAGCATCCTTGCTAAATAAAAGTATTAATTTCAATAATTTATGTCAGATAAATGCTGATTTCGGATCTTTCTATTCATCAAAGAATCCTGAAAAAAAATTGCTCAACTGCTTTAAATATTGATAATTATAATAATAATTTAAAAAAAGCAAATCAGCACATTGGAATGATTTTTTTTAAATAATTAGTAACGTTAATTTGTAAAGTGGTTACTAATAGAGGGAGACCCTGAGAGTGAGGCATGAAGGGCAATTTAGTTTCTTGGACTTGATTACAAAAACAGAGAGAAGTTCTGGAGCACAAAGGCTCCATTCATTCCCATCCAACTTTGCACAGCACAATGGAGCGAACCGGAAAACATGCAGCTATTTCAACATCCCAGGGTGTTGTTTGTGATATTAAAGCTGCACGCACACCCTGCTGTGTATGTCTCTGTGGACTGATACATAAATAAATGCATATTCCTTCCTGGTTGTTTGCACTTGTTCATTAAGCTTTATAAACTCAAGTAATGTGAAAGGTATATGGCATCAGACACTAAAGAGAATTAAATGGATTCACAAATATTCCCAGAGCAAACATGCATTATTACGATTCTTTTCATAACAGCCAGCTGCTGCATTAAAGCTTAAACATATCCTGCACTTCACTTTACAGTAGGGAATTATAGAAGATTACTGCATGCAAAGTATGGACAATAATCACATGTGCATTTTATATATAAGTATTTATTTTTATTACATTATTTAGTATGGAATTGAAGCTGAATTTAATCTAGTCTTCAGAATCAATGTTTATCAATGTTTAAAATATGGTTTTGTGGAAACCGTGATATCATTCACAAGTTTGACATAAGTACGATTTTATTAATAAATGGCACTTTTATTTAGCAAGGATGCATTAAATTGATTCAAATTGATAGTAGAGACATTTATTTATCAAAGAATCCTATATATTTTTTTACATCAACATAAGAACCATTATTAATAACCGAACTCCACTAATAATTGATCATATGAGCAGCAAATCAGCGTATTAGAATGATTTCTGAAGGATTGTGTAAAACTGAATGATGCTGAAAACTCACCATCACAGGAGAAAATACATTTTAAAATATATTTAAAAAGAAAACTATGACAGTGATAAATATTAAATAGAAAAAAAATCTAAGATTACAAGATTAAAGTTGTAATATTTCGAGAATAAAGTTGAAATTACAAGAATAAAGCGGAAATATTATGAAAATAAAGTCGAAAAGATAGAATAAAGTTGAAATGATTCAAAAATAAAGTCAGAATATGTGAATAAAGTTTAAATGTTTCGAGAATAAAGTTAAAATTATGAGAATAAAGTCTAAATGTTTCAAGAATAAAATCTAAATATTATGAGAATAAAGTGCATTTAATAAAGCATAAAGTTGAAATGTTTTGAAAATAAAGTAAAAATTATGAGAATAAACTCAAAGTGTTAAAGAATAAAGTAGAAAATTATGAGAATAAAGTAAAAATTATGAGAATAAACTCAAAGTGTTAAAGAATAAAGTAGAAAATTATGAGAATAAAGTAAAAATTATGAGAATAAACTCAGTGTTAAAGAATAAAGTAGAAAATTATGAGAATAAAGTAAAAATTATAAGAATAAACTCAAAGTGTTAAAGAATAAAGTAGAAAATTATGAGAATAAAGTAAAAATTATGAGAATAAACTCAGTGTTAAAGAATAAAGTAGAAAATTATGAGAATAAAGTAAAAATTATGAGAATAAACTCAGTGTTAAAGAATAAAGTAGAAAATTATGAGAATAAAGTAAAAATTATAAGAATAAACTCAAAGTGTTAAAGAATAAAGTAGAAAATTATGAGAATAAAGTAAAAATTATGAGAATAAACTCAGTGTTAAAGAATAAAGTAGAAAATTATGAGAATAAAGTAAAAATTATGAGAATAAACTCAGTGTTAAAGAATAAAGTAGAAAATTATGAGAATAAAGTAAAAATTATGAGAATAAACTCAAAGTGTTAAAGAATAAAGTAGAAAATTATGAGAATAAAGTAAAAATTATGAGAATAAAGACAAAATATTACGAGAATAAAGTTGAAATGACAAGAATAAAGTTGAAATATTTTAAGTATATAAAGATGAAATTGCAAAAAAAAATATTTCGAGAAAAGTTAAAATTATGAGAATAAAGTCGAAATGTTTTGAGAATAAAGTCTAAATATAAGAATAATGTCAAAATTATGAGCATAAAGTTTAAATGTTTTGAAAATAAAATAAAAATGAGAATAAAGTCAAAATTACGAGAATAAAGTTGAGATATTTCAAGAATAAAGGCGAAACTATGAGAATAAAGTCAAGTATTTAGACAATAAAGTCAAAATTATGAGAATAGAGCTTAAATGTTTTGAAAATAAAATAAAAATTATGAGAATAAACAAAGTGTTAAAGAATAAAGTTGAGATATTTCAAGAATAAATGCGAGAATAAAGTCAAAATATTTCGACAATAAAGTCAAAATTATAAGAATAGTTGAAATATTACGAGAATAAAGTCCAAATTATTTCAAGAATAAAGGCAAAACTCATAATTTTTACTTTATTTTGATTTTATTCAGAATAATGTCAAAATTATGAGAATCATTTCCAAATGTTTCAAGAATAAAGTAAAAATTACATTGAATAAAAAGAACAAAATACGAGAATTTTAAACATTTCAACATTCTTTTCATAATATTTTGACATTATTCTTGTAATTTTGCCTTTATTCTCATCTTTTAACATGTTTTTCTTTAAGTTTATTAACATGGCACTAAAATTCCATCAGAGAAAACATTTTTAACAGTAATATTTCACAATATTACTGTTTTACTGTATTTTTGATCAAATAAATGCAGTCTTGGTGAGCATAAGAGACTTATTAAAAAAAAAAACATAAATTCATCATGTTATTTTGCCTTATTCACAGCATAATGTAAATACACAACCTTCTAAGTTAGATATATTATTGTTCACCATCTGGCATACTCTTGAAGGAAATGACATATACCTCAGTGAAAACATTCTGTATGATAGCCAGAAAAATGTCACGCAGAAACAAAGGAGTGCTTTGACTCAAGAAACAAGCTAGCGGAGCCAGACTCACTTTTAATTTGGAAAAGCATTCAGACAGTGTACTGAGACCAGAGCAATATTTTTAAGGCGTTATATGCTACAGTGCCAAAATAGCTGATTTTATTTCTGTAGTGCACAACTAGTCTGCTATTCTTATATATATATATATATATATATATATATATATATATATATATATATATATATAT
This sequence comes from Garra rufa, assembly GCF_049309525.1. Taxonomy (NCBI): domain Eukaryota; kingdom Metazoa; phylum Chordata; class Actinopteri; order Cypriniformes; family Cyprinidae; genus Garra; species Garra rufa. Next base: position 6,439,262 of record NC_133363.1, on the reverse strand, counting down.
ATATATATATTCTATTTGCAAACATGTTTATACAAATTCAAAAACACTTCTCGTACACCTGCTCTCACTGTATAATTAAAAGAGACATTTTAATTGAATACATCGATTTGGGAGGTTTGTTTACTGGTTCATCTGAACATCTGAAAGGGGTGTCATTAATGTCAGCTCTATAAGACTACTGCACACTGCACTCGGACTATAATTAGTCCAGCTGCTTTCTGATATATATAAGGGAAAATGGTATTATTTCATTATGAGTCATCTTTCAGGAAAATACTTTGTGTGTTTGTAAGCTGTGCCACAAAAGCCCCAAGGTTAACCCAAGCAAAGAAAGGGAAAAAAGACAAAAAGCATTACTTGGGTGTGATCACATCAAGAAAGTATGACCTCAGCATCCAGTTTTAGTGTAATATGCCATGGAAAGTCTTTCTGATGCACTAACGTTTGTTACAGTGTCTATTTGAGATGTTGTCAACATTATTTTGAAGGAATCAATGAGTTCAACTAATCCAGTAACAATGAATCATGTACAGTATTTTGGGAAATATAAGCCTTTTTGGCAGTGAGTGGCTTGGATAATAACAAATACTCTATTCATAACTGGTTTGGTTTCACAATCACTTTCTTTATAACTAAGATTTTTTTTTTGTCTTTGTTGTGAAAAATCATACAGTTGAGTTTAATCTCAATTTTTCTTTGTCAGTGTTTGCCATTCAAAGTGACTGAAAATGTGCATTGAAGTTATCCACACATGTATGGAGCAATGTGTCCAATATTTGCAATATTTGCAGCAACAGCTCAAAATGCATTGCATGGGTCAAAATGATCATTTTTTCTTGTATGCCAAAAACCATTAGGATATTAAGTGAAGATCATGTTCCATGAAGACATTTTGTAAATTAACTACTGTACATATATTAAAATGCAGTTTTTGAACAGTAATATGCATTGCTAAGAATTTCATTTAGACAATTTTCAAGGCATTTTTTTCAATATTTAGATTTTTTGCACCCACAGATTCCAGATTTTCAAATATTGACAAACCATACATCAATGGAAAGCTATTTATTCAGCTTTTGGATAATTCTTAAATCTCAGTTTCCAAAATTTGACACTTATGACTGGTTTCATGGGCCAGGGTCACAACTAAGATGGATTTACTGGTTACTATTGGTTAAACTCTGCATCAAACGTAATATAAGCATGAAGACGTAATATGCACATGAAGTGACCTGTCAAAAACGACTTATATGCTTGTTACCACATTTGATAATCAATCGAAATAATCGCAGCTCTTGCGATTTGAAAATCGCACCCTTTCAAATCGCGATTTCGGTTTAAAAACGATTAATCGTGCAGCCCTAAAATATACTATGCGTTACTCGACGTAATTGCATTTTTACTAGTAACAATTCCAATTAGAGAGCTCTACAAATTAATTTTTACTAGTCATATGTCTCCATTGACTTTCATTCATTTTTAATTACAGAGCTCTACAACCTAATAGTTACTAGTAAAAATTCTGTTGTAGAGCTCTGTTATTAAAAATGAATGGAAGTCAAATTAAATAGCTCTCTAAATCAATTTTTACAAGTAATAATTCCAATTAAAGAGCTCTCTAATTCAGTTTTTACTAGTAAGAATTCGATTAGAGAGGGTCACAACTAAGATGGATTTACTGGATAAGCAAAATTATTAAAATGCACTTAATGTATTATTTTTCCCCTGGAAACAAGTAAAATTATCTGTCAGTGGGATAAGTAAAATATTCTTAAAACAAGAGTATTTTACTTATCCCACTGACATATAATTTTACCTATTTTAAGCAAAATGCACTTAATTTAGTTTTTTATATCTTATGTCATTTTGCTTATCTAGTAAATGCATCTTAATTTAATAATTCTTAAGATATTTTAGAGACAAAGAGACAAAAATACATAAGTAAGATAAGCCTTTTTTTTTGCAGAGTAAAAAAATATCTGACAGTATTTTGAGCTAAATCTTCACATACATACTCTGGAGAAATCAGAGACTTATTTTAAATCTTGTAAAAAGGAACAAACATTTTAATAATCTAAAAAGACCCTTCTGTGTAATGGAAAGGTTTTGTGGATGTTAAAGGTTCATCCTAATATTATTAGTGCCAATAAAGAACCTTATTTATAAAAGTGTAGGAGTGTTGTTACAAACCATACAACAACAGAAAGCTATTTATTCAGCTTTCAGATGATGTATAAACCTCAATTTCAAAAAAATATACCCTTAAGACTGGTTTTGTGGTCCAGGGTCATATATATAAGGCAACAGTAAACATGTACAGTATCTAATATAGCAAGTGTATGAAGTTCATCGAGTTCAGTACAGTAGCACAGAAAACACTCAATAATAGCGCCCTCATTACTGAACCTCACAGAGCTGGTGTGAAAGGATGAGCATCCCAGATAATCAGTGAACACTCAAACTAGGTGAAGGGAAAAAGAGATACTGATCTAACTTGTAAAAAATAATCTTCCTTCACACTCTTAAAAATAAAGGCTCCAAAAGGGGATTTCACTGTGATGATATGGAAAAAACATTTCTGGTTCCCCAAAGAAGCTTTCAGAGAACAGTTCTTTAAAAAGAACCATATTCCTTAAAAGGGACCTGTTGTGCACAAATCACTTTTATAAGGTTGTGTGACCGCAGTGTGTGAAAATCCACCTACTCATTTTTACATACACGTCATCGTAGGAAAAAAGTCCCACTTATTTGTGATGATCTTTGCCCTATCTGCTGTATCATCTGCTGTAGATGCTGGAGATATACAATGCCAGCACCAAAGCGGCATTACAAGTGTCAACGAACATCTGACATGGCAAGCCGTTTTAACCTAAAATATACTAGGGCTGCACGATTTGGAGAAAAAATCTAATTGCGATTTTTCTGATCAAAATTGCGATTTGCGATTTAAAATGCGATTTACTACTATTTCATAAAAGAGCAACAGGTTTGATATGGTGGTTTTAACAGCACCAAAGAAAGACCAAGCATAATCACAAAGTATGCTACACTGATCTACTGTTTATTTAAAACCTCTTAAACATTGTTGCCTTTTTTAAAATAAAGTTGTCAGTTATCATGACAAATTAAGAAAATAACTACAGTATCTTAAATAAAATTAAATTAACAATTAAAATTATATAATAAAATATTATTAAAATATTTTATAATAAAAAAAAAAAAAAAAAAAAAAAAAAAAAAAAAATATATATATATATATATATATATATATATATATATATATATATTTTTTCCTTTTTTTTTATTATTATAAAAGATTTTAATAATGTTAATTTAATTTTATAACAAATATATAACAAATATTTTATCAGGAGCGTTTATGCTGGGTTTTTGTGAAATTACGAGATGTTACAAAACTGTTTCATGTAAATTCAATTGATGTACTGAAAAAAACTATATAGGTTACTTTTATGTGGGCAGGAGCGGGACAAAACATGAATGTCGAGGCGGGAACTGAACGAGAAACATATTTCTGCAGATGCGGGACTGAAAAATCCGTCCCGTGCATGTCTCTACATGCAGTGTTAAAATGCCCCCTATTGGTTAAACTCTGCATCAAACGTAATAAGCATGAAGACGTAATATGCACATGAAGTGACCTGTCAAAAACGACTTATATGCTTGTTACCACATTTGATAATCAATCGAAATAATCGCAGCTCTTGCGATTTGAAAATCGCACCCTTTCAAATCGCGATTTCGGTTTAAAAACGATTAATCGTGCAACCCTAAAATATACTATGCGTTACTCAACGTAATTGCATTTTTACTAGTAACAATTCCAATTAGAGAGCTCTACAAATTAATTTTTACTAGTCATATGTCTCCATTGATTTTCATTCATTTTTAATTACAGAGCTCTACAACCTAATTGTTACTAGTAAAAATTCTGTTGTAGAGCTCTGTTATTAAAAATGAATGGAAGTCAAATTAAAGAGCTCTCTAAATCAATTTTTACAAGTAATAATTCCAATTAAAGAGCTCTCTAATTCAGTTTTTACTAGTAAGAATTCGATTAGAGAGCTCTCTAATTCAACTGGTACTAGTAAGAACTGAATTAGAGAGCTCTTTAATTTAATAACAGAGCTCTGCAATTAAACATATCTTTAATGTGTTTTTTACTAGTAAACTTTTAATTATAGAGTTCTGTAATTGCATTTTTACTAGTAATAATTAAATTAGAGTGCTCTCTAATCAGAAATGGTACTAGTAAAAACGGAATTAGAAAGCTCTTTAATTGGAATTGTTACTAGTTAGAATTCAATTGTAGAGCTCTGTAATTAAAAATGAATGGAAGTCAATGGAGACATATGACTAGTAAAAATTAATTTGTAGAGCTCTGTACTTGGAATTGTTACTAGTAATAATTGAGTTAGAGAGCTTTCTAATTGACATTGTTACTAGTAAAAAATAAATTATAGAGCTCTGTAATTGAATTGTTACTAGTAAAAATGCAATTACGACGAGTAACGCTTAGTATATTTTAGGCTAAAATGGCTTTCCATAATCTGAGCTGGAAGATCAAATGAAATGTCCTGGGAAAAAAAATCAGTAAAGTCCCCTATATGTTTAGGAATCAATACCAACGCTTTGTGTGTGAACATCAGCTCCAGACAAAGTTATCATGCATTTGTTTTCCAAGTTGCCTTTCTGAAAGTGCATCTTGGCACATTGTAAGGCTAATGTTGCTAAAGCTACCATTGTCTCTGCCTGTTTTTACCGATGATGCCTTCAAATGCCACCAGAATGATCGTAAATAGGTAAGACCAGCTATGCCGTTATTTTTATTGTGCCATCCTCCCTGTCTGTGTATTCACAATGTTTATTCATAAACATGCATTTTTAGTACAATCAGATGACTGACTTTTAAACCGATTCTGGTCCGAACATATAAGGCTGAACATGCTACTGAGAGTTTCTGACGTTTTTTACTGTGAGAGATTGTCATGTTTTGTTTTTACCGGCTTTTGAAGCTCCGCCCTCTTCTGAAATTTTGCATTTAAAGGGACAAATACAAGAACTGGTGTGTTTTCATACTTGTTTCTAGTCAAAATATCCAAAAATTCTTAAATTGTGACCGTGGACCACAAAATCATAAGTCATAAGTAGCATGGGTATTTTTGTAGGAATAGCCAACAATACATTGTGAGGGTCAAAATTATCTTTTATTCCAAAAAACATTAGGATATTAACCATGTTCCATGAAGATATTTTGTACATTTCCTACCATAAATATAACAAAACTTAGTTTAGTATTAGTAATATGTATTGCTAAGGACTTCATTTGGACAACTTTAAAGGTTTTCTCTTTAAAGATTTTCTCCCACCTTCAGATTCCAGATTTTCAAATAGTTGTATCTCAGCCAAATATCGTGCTAACAGCATCTCCAATCTCGATTTAAAAAAAATGTACCCTTATGACTGGTTTTGTGGTCAAGGGTCACAATTAAGATGGATTTACTGGATAAGCAGAATGATTGAAGATATTGAGTGTTTTTAAGCAAAATGTGATCTAGCAAATGCATCTTAATTTAAGAAGTATTAGATATTTAGACTAGAAATATTACAAAAATACTAAGTAAAATAAGCCTTTTTTTGCAGTGTAAAAATGATCTGTTGGGTATTATGAGCTAAAACTTCACATCCACACTTTGGGGACATCAGAGACTTATATTACATCTTGTAAAAAGGGACATAATAGGTCACCTTTAAAGTGTTTTTATAAAAGTGTAGGAGTGTTGTAACATGGGCTGATTTATAACATCATGAATTCAACCAATTATAAATGAGTTACAGGGGTGAAATCACTATTATGCAAGACATCCAGCCTCCTGGGGTGACAGTAGATAGACAGTAGACTGACTCTTTATAGAACAGGATTTTGCGATAAAAGGGTATAATTTCATTTTTGGCTTATAATTTGAAAGGGATCCACAAAGATTTCATAACATTTGCCACAACTGCTTTTCAATGTGGCACTTTATTGGCCACAAAAGTTATATTACAAAAATTATGTAACTTAAAACCGTCTAGATATTATCGTGGTCACATGATGATATGAAATGATAGGTCTTCCAGGCAAAAAGTGTAGATTTTAAAATATAATCTTATTCTAACATAAAAGGTCTTTAAAGTTGTGTTTTAGGCCATTAAGCTTTGGCACAATCTGTCAAACGAACTAAAACCAAAAGCACAATATGGATTAATCCCTTCATCAAGTATTTTTGCTGTGTGTTTCACTCCGTTCAGGTGATCAGCTCGTAATCCGGTGTTTTCCGCATCTCAGAACGGCTCGGTTCACAGTAAATGCAGTTAACTCGTTTATTGCATGTGCTGTGAGTTTAGCGCACATTTGGAAATGCATCAGCCACCAGTTTTGCTTTATTTTTGTGGCAGAGGATTACAGCATTTCACTAGATTTATTGAGACGTGTTTTTTGTAAGCCTGTTTTCAACGAAGCTGGCGTTTTCCGTTAAAATGAAAGCTCATTTTCATTTATTTTAGTGCAGTTGTTTTATAATATTTGTGACCCTGGACCACAAATCCAGTCTTAAGTAGCATATTAAATATTACATTTTGTAGCAATAGCCAAAAATACATTGTATGGGTCAAAACTGTCAATTTTTCTTTTGTGCCAAAAATCATTAGGATATTAAGTAAAGATCATGCTCCATAAACATATTTTGTAAATTTTCTACCATAAATATATGAAAACTTAACTTTTTATTAGTAATATGCATGGCTAAGAACTTCATTTAGACAACTTGAAAGGCAATTTTCTCAATATTTAGATTTTTTTGCACACTCAGATTCCAGATTTTCAAATAGTTGTATCTCAGCCAAATATTGTCCTATCCTAACAAACCATGCATCGATTGAAAGGTTATTTATTCAGCTTTGTTATTTATTAATGTCATGTAAAATCTTAATTAAAAAAATAAACACTACCCTTATGACTGGTTTTGTGGTCCACGGTCACATATTAGCTACTACTGTCATAGGAATAACTACAATATAGAATTGTTTTTATTTTTATTATTATTATATTCTAATTTGTTTGGCTTCCTAAATTAGCAGTGTGAATGTAATTTAGACTGAGACAGTTCACCTCAAATAAAAAGAGGGTTGAGTCCATTTACTATTCTTAGTTAAGAACATGAGTTGGAGCTCTTAATTCTGAACTCTCAAAGTGCATTAGACAGAAGAAAATAACTTTCAAATGTACACATTTTTCATTTGTCTTTTTTAAAATATCTCTAAAATACTTCATATTATCATCATACTATCGTATCATGAGATGTTGATTAATTCACGCTCAAGATGGACAAGAAGACTGCAATCCTTAAATTACTAGACATTTTTTAAATTATTATTATTATTTTTTTTTTCTATTTTAGATGTTTAAACTTAAAAGTGGTAGGTTGGGGTGGAAAATATCGGGGATGCAACAACAAGCAATTTTGAACAACTGAATCAGAAGTTATTGACAAGCTAAATTAAAATTAGTGCATACGTGCAAAAATGTCTAGTCTAAGATCTCACTCCAGTAACAATATCACTCTTTTCCAACAGTTTAGAAATAAGTTGTATTTATAATTTAGAAACTATAATTTGAAGCAGACAACAATGGGCACATATTAAAGTTTTAGACACACAGTTACAGACGCTGAAACATAATGTGGTCTTTCAGTAAGCTTCCTTTGAAATGACTGCATTTTCACAGCCAAGATGTAATATTGTACTCAGTCCAAAGCAGGATGGAGAATACATGTGTTCATCCATACAGTAAGGTCGATGCATTGCTTCACAGAGAGAAAGCCGATTATCTGTAGTACGCACTTGACTCAGCTGCTGTCATGAACATCTGAGAGATAAACGGATGGAAGATCGCAATGAAATGAGTTTATATGAACACAAATAGAGGACCGGAGGCTTATGCTTTCAGCTCAACGTAGAAAAATCGACAGCTCTTGATTTAATCGACAAATAGTGCTTGTCTTGTACAGTATAACACCGGCTTCTCGCGTTTCAAACAAACGAACAAAGGAGCAGCGGACTGGAGCGAAATACCCAGATATCAGACTTCATTCACATGCACTGACATCAAGAAAACACTGATACATTATAAACAAAGGACATGGGCTTGCAAAGACAAGCTCTTACCCAAAATATTATGTTAAATCCAAATATGAAATATTTGATGCAGCAGCTGACTTCTTGACCCTTGAAATGCTTTCCCGACATCATTTGGCTCGTTTTCTCCAGCGCGAACTGCTGGGTCACATAAAAAAAACGCGAAGCAGGTTCAGTTTGATTATTCCGCTCTTAGGACATCGGTGTCAAACTGTCCCAGCAATGTTATTATCCGCATAAAAGAAACATAACGCTGACCAACTTCAACCGCGCCTAAATTAAGTACAAGGCTGACTGTCATTTATAAACAAATCCGCTGACTTTAACACTGTGCGTCTCGAAATAACAGTCCGTCCTTCTCCGCAATTAGTTCACATCGCTCTTTTTTCACTTGACATGGCTGCTTTTGATTGACAGCGCTGAGAACCAATCAGCGGCTGTGCTTCAATCCTCCCCCACTAGGATGCACCGCCCCACACGAGCACGCGCGTAAGTAGTTTTCGGCACTCTGCGTGTGCGCGCAGCGTTGCTTAATTTTTAGGCTGTAGTTTGATACACAGTTTATTCTGTAACAAATTAGTTAGAACGATCGCTTTTCGTAAACTTTAGTTTATTTTAAAAAGTTAAATTATTGCTGTCTGTCCCTGCTGAAATAAACAGCCAAAACCAGCCTAGGCTGTTTGGCTAGTCTTAGCTGGTCAACAGCCTTGTTTTAGCTGGTTATAGCTGGCCAGCAGGCTGGTTTTAGAGGGGTTTTGCCCACTTCACCAGCAAAAACCAGCCTGGGTGATCAGGTAAAACCAGCTACTTCCAGCTTAAACCAGCTAAGACCAGCCAACCAGCCTAGGTTGGTTTTAGCTGTTTTCCTTTTTCAGCAGGGGTATGCTGGGGAGATGAAGATCAGTGATGTTTTTATGCATAGGGGAACGATTAAATATTTAATGAATATTTACTATGTTATAACCTAAAAACCCTGCTGAAAAAAAAAACAGTTAAAACCAGCCTAGGCTAGTTGGCTGGTCTTAGCTGGTCAACCAGCCTTGTTTTAGCTGGTTATAGCTGGTCAGCAGGCTGGTTTTAGAGGGGTTTTGGCCACTTCACCAGCTAAAACCAGCCTGGCCAGACTGGGTGACCAGCTAAAACCAGCTACTTCCAGCTTAAACCAGCTAAGACCAGCCAACCAGCCTAGGCTGGTTTTAGCTGTTTTTTTTTTCAGCAGCTGTTTTTATGCATAGGCGAACGATTAAATATTGAATGAACATGTACTATGTTATAACCTAAAAACCCTGCTGAAAAAAAAACCCAGTTAAAACCAGCTTAGGCTAGTTGGCTGGTCTTAGGTGGTTTAAGCTGGAAGTAGCTGGTTTTAGCTGGTCGCCCAGCCTGGCCAGGCTGGTTTTAGCTTGTGAAGTGGCCAAAACCCCTCTAAAACCAGCCTGCTGACCAGCTATAACCAACTAAAACAAGGCTGGTTGACCAGCTAAGATCAGCCAACTAGCCTAGGCTGGTTTTAACTGTTTTTTTCAGCAGCTGTTTTTATGCATAGGGGAACGATTAAATATTGAATGAACATGTACTATGTTATAACCTAAAAACCCTGCTGAAAAAAACAAAAAACAGTTAAAACCAGCCTAGGCTAGTTGGCTGGTCTTAACTGGTTTAAGGTGGTCTCCCAGCCTGGCCAGGCTGGTCAGGTTGGTTTTAGCTGGTGGTTTCCCAGGAAACCAAAAGTAGCCAAAACCCCTCGAAAACCAGCCTGCTGACCAGCTATGACCAGATAAAACCAGGCTGGTTCACAAGCTAAAACCAGCCAACCAGCCTAGGCTGGTTTTAGCTGGGGGGTTTTTCAGCAGGGAAGCTTATGCTTTTCATAATATTACAAACCTAAATTATATTGAATCATGTAATATGTGGGCATATATAACAAAATAAAATAAAAATCTTATGGAATATAGAACAGAATATATAAGCATGTGTTTCTACTCCCACTTTACATTCATTTTAAAGTATAAAAACTAAACTGGAATGTTGTGTCTAAACCAAGAATCACTGTAATTGCTCACAGAATAAAGTGAAAGGAAATTCTAGACCAGATTGTTTCAGTTTCATAATCCCAAGGGCCAAAGCATCAGAGATTTCCCAAAGATTTCCCTAAGATTTTTTGTCTGAACTGTAAATAAGCAAAATTTCAAAATCTCAAATTTCAAATCCAGATTCAAAGAGTTAAATAAAATCATAAGATTCCTCGTTCCAACCATATATACACTTATTTTATTTTTAGCTATATTAATAATTACATAAGTCAGTTATAGAGATATGAAACTGTGAAATTCTTCAAAATAGGTGAACACTGTTGTTGCATTAATATTGAAAGTAACCTTGCCTACTTTTTTTTTGCTCTATTATGACATCCTGTGGACAAAAGTACATCTGCAATGTTCTCCCCAAGGAGTTCTCAATAAAAAGAAAAAGGAAAAAGCATGACTTTAAGTTGTTGCAAAATACCTCCTGATTGACAGCAAATATTTGCAGATAACTGTTGCAGTTGCATTGTGAATGTTTATATGTTTATAGTTTGTGAGCAATTTGTTTAAAGAAACAGTTTACACAAAAAAATTGAGTTTGTTTCCTCATCAGAACATATTTGGAGAAAATTCATCATCACTTGCTCACTGATGGATCCTTTGCAGTGGGTGCAGTCAGAGTCCAAATATTACATAAAAACATCACAATGATCCACAAGTATCAAATCCATCCCTGTTGTCCTCTGACATTAAAATCCAACTAGACAATCCAGACAATCAAAGTTAAAAATGTCTTACTGATGAATTTGTTTATTGCAAACATGCAGCTTTTCACCTCACAGGGTGATAATGGACTGGACTTGTTTGGATTACTTTAATGTTTCTAACAGCTGTTTGGACTCTCATTCTGACGGCACCCATTCACTGCAGAAGATCCTTTGGAGAGCAAGTGATGCAATGCTACATTACTCTAAATCTGATGAAGAAACAAACTCATCAACATCTTGGATGGCTTAAACATGAGAAAATGACAGCAATATGTAACTCTGGAACACAAAACCAGTTTAAGTAACACAAGTATATTTGTAGCAACAGAGTCGAAATGATCCTTTATGCCAAAAGATTTTGTCCATGAAGACATTTTATAAATTTCCTATTTATAAATTTGGACAACTTTAAATGCAATTTTCTCAATATTAAAATAATATTACACATTTTTTCTACCCTTAGATTCCAGATTTTCAAATAGTTGTACCTCAGCCAAATACTGCTATCCTAACAAAGCTTATTTATTCAGATTTCAGATGACGCATAAATCTCAATTTTAAAAAACTGACCCTTATGACTGGTTTTGTGGTCCAGGGTCACATATTCCTTTAAGCAGATAATCATGTGTTTTTCTGTGTTCAAGTCAAAAATTATAAGCAATACAGAAATTCAGGATTCACATACTTTTTCCTGCAACTGTCATTTCCTCAAATACTTCAGAAACTGTTTGATTTTTTGCAGTCCTGCTCAGTTTTCATTGAGCAGTCGGCTGGCACACACATCTCTCTGCTCTGATATCCTTTAGCTCTTTTATAATGATGTCCGCTGTGTCACTGCTGTACATCACGATGAGAGATGACAGGCCTTGTGGAGTGCAGTCTGATCTAGAAAATATATGAAAACAGTTTCAAGGTCAACATCTGTCATTCATAAGTATAAAAAGCCGAATCAGAAAAGATTGAATGCACCTTTGTAAAACATTTTCTCCATGGTGTTTTCGATGTCTCTGAACAGTCATGGATGACGCAGATATTTCTTTCAAACAAATACCTCTAAAAAGGCAACAAAGGGAAGGACATTATTATTTTGTTCTATAACATACAATGATTACATAATGCAATTATTTGCCAAATTATTTGCTGTTAACCATAGACAGGTGTTTAGGAAGAGAGGCTACTTTGAAAGTGTTTGCCACAAGCTTTCTGAAGTACAGTAGTCAGCATTTGAAGTGGATCAAAACCTTTCATTAAAGTTATTCTAAAACCAAAACAATATCGGTTCTGGTCTTGGGACAACTTTGATGAACTTTTTTGATCCACTTCAAATGTTGACTAATAGTTATTGTCAAGCCAATGTTTTTTTACTTTAACAAGTGAATTTATATTGAATACAACAAACACACCCTTATAGTACATAACTGAATGGACAGAATAATTAAAGGAAACAGAATGAGTAAGACTTTCTAAGCAAAGCCCCGTTTTGATGAACTGACTCACTGGAAAGAACTTTTCAGCATACATATGAGGACAGTTTAGAATCATCTGATTCACCAGAAATGATTGGACTTTCCAGTCTATGAAGACAGTTTAGAATCATCTGATTCACCAGAAGGAATTGGACTTCCAAGTCTAATAATAAAAATATGCATTACAATTCAAATCTATTGACACAAATAGATAAAGTGCTATAAAAGAAACACTTAACAGTGTTTTTGGATATTTTCTTTCCACTAGTCTGAAAAAAACCCCTCAAAATCTCAAACTTGATAGGTACATTTTTGTCTCCCCTTAAGTGTTAAAAACAGTCATTAAAGTATCTCTAAGTACACTTAAGTGACCTTTTAAATAAGTAGTTCACTTTCAGAACAAAAATCTACAGATAATGTACTCACCCCCTTGTCATCCAAGATGTCTTTCTTTCTTCAGTCGTAAAGAAATGGTGTTTTCTAAGGAAAACATTTCAGGATTTCTCTCAATACAATGGACTTCCATGGTGCCCCAAGTTTAAACTTCCAAAATGCAGTTTAAATGCAGCTTCGAATGGCTCTAAATGATCCCAGCCGAGGAAGAAGGGTCTTATCTAGAGAAACAATCGGTTATTTTCTAAAAACATTATTAACCTTATATACTTTTTAATCTCAAACGCTTGTCTTGCCGAACTAGACAAGACAAGCATTTAAGGTTAAAAAGTATATAAATTGTAATTGTTTTTTAAGAAAATCACCCATTATTTTTTCCTCAGCTGTGATCGTTTAGAGCCCTTTGAAACTGCATTTGGAAGTTCAAACTCGGGGGTCCATTATATGGAGAGAAATCCCGAAATGTTTCACTCAAAAAACATAATTTCCTTACGACTGAAGAAAGAAAGACATGAACATCTTGGATGACAAGGGGGTGAGTACATTATCTGTAAATCTTTGTTCTGAAAGTGAACTACTCCTTTAACCTCCATCAAACTCCATGTAAATCCCCCTGACTCATCACTATGTTTTATTTCAGACAGAGAGGTCATACCTACAAATACTTATGTTGAAATTAGACGGCTGTAGTATCCATTGACTCAACTTGCTCGTATGAAGGTTGACATGATGTACGTACAGCTTGCATGCAGCTACATGCCTCCCGTGCCTCAGATGTAATCTCTGTCTGTCATATTCATAGCTGGCCATGCAGCTCGGCCTGTGCCTGTGCTCTGAACGCCCTCCTGCTGCCCTCTCCTGGTGCTCCATCGATTTGCTCCTGTAGACCACTAGGAGCGGCTGGCTGAGAGAGCTGGCGTTCAAGCAGTAGAGGCTCTGTGTCAGGGCTTCATGGAGGACCAAGCTGCCGCTCTCATCTCCAAAGCGCAGCTGGAAGCCTAAGATATCTGAGTGGCGCGGTGGCTGGGATATTGCAGCTGTCACGTCAAAAACGTCATAGCCTGATGGGGGCAGCCGGTCCAGACTTAATAAGTGCTCTGCAAGAGGGCCGCTAATGCTCAGGTTCTCTCGTCCCGGGGAAAGACTGTGTACTGTGACCATCACACTAAGCGGCTTGTGATGAAGAGTCTTCCTCAGCAGGACCAGCTCTGCAATCTTCATGAAGGGACTCAGCTGGGACATGTTGAACCAGATCCATCCCGGAGTGCCATACTTTGAGTCTTTTGGTTGAAAAGATTAAGCAGCATTTAATCATACTTGGAAAAACTTTTTAGTAGTATTTATTAGACTGTTTTTATATAACTTTGTAGGCTGTCAAACCTTTTATGCATCAAGGTTTTTTCAAATAAGGATAAAAATACAAGTCATTTCAATGCATGTACAGTGGGACCCAAAGCCACATCGATAATATGGGATTTTTTGGGGGGGACTTTTCTACTTTAAATTAAATATATAAAAATTGATTAAAAAGAAACTTATTTTATATCAGCAACATTTCTCATTTTCGTTTAGTTTAATTTGCTACACTAAAAAAACTATTACTAATAAAATGAATAAAAATTTCACAGACCTATTTAAAAAAGAAATTAATAATAGATGGCACAAATAACAAAACTTATTAAATTACTAAAACTTTAACAAAAATGACAATAAATCTAAAACATAAATAAAATATATAATAAAACACTTTAAAATATACAAAATATAAAAACAAAAACTATTTCAAAATAAAAAAGTATAGACCTGTTTAAAAAAATAATGGCACAAACAACAAAATTATTAAATTACTAAAACTTTATCAAAAATCGAAAATAAATATAAAAAAACACTTGAATTAAATAAAACAATAAAACATTTAAAATATACAAAATATAAAAACTAAAATTCATTTAAAATAATAAAAACTATCACAATATCTTAATAATACTCAAATAACACTGGGAGAAACTGAAAAGTAAGACATTTTAAAAGTCAACTTTTTGCTTAAATTATGAATAATATAATTTGTACGGAGCTCATTTTCATTTAGTTTAGTATGACACACTAAAATAACTATTATTAAAATGAATAAAATAAAATGAATAAAAACTGTATAGAAAAATATAAAAAAATAAAAAAGAAACAAAATTACTAGACGTAAAAAAAAAAATTAAAATAAAATTATAATGTAAAAACGTTTTAAAATTCAACTTTGCAAGGAGCTTATTTTTATGTAGTTTAATATGAAGCACTGAAATAACTTATTAATAAAATTAATAAAAACTATATAGACATTTAAAAAATTATATAAAAAGATTAAGTTTTATTAGGTTGAACTAAAATAAAATAAAAAACACTTTAAATAAATAAAACACATAATAAAGCACTTTAAAATATAGGAAAAATAATAATAAAAACTATCATAATATCTTAATAATACTCAACACGGGGAGAAACTGAAAAGTAAAATATTTTATAACTTTTTTGCTCAAATTATTACAGTAATACAATTTGTAAGAAAACTTTAGATTCAATTAAAAATAACACAAATGCATTTTCAAAGTTGCGACTTTTTGACCCTCACTCTATTACATTGTTATATTTAAAAACATTTTTTTAAGGTAAAGGTAGTGTAAAATGTCGTTTTAAGATGAGAACATTTATAGATTTTAATATTCGATTCAGTTTATTCAGATTAAAAATGTAAAGAACTTTACCTTCGATGCTCCGGAAGCTCTGCACAAGAGTCCCATCAGCAGCGCTCAAGTCTCTCGCCTGTGCGTCTAGTGACTGGTAAACGTGCTTCATATAGGGGTGTGGCTTTGCCTGCTGAGGCGCAGACAGTTTGTTTATATGCAACATCTCCAAAATAGCTTTGCTCAGGTCTCGATCCTCCAGTTCCTCCCCATGATCCTCCATTAACACCAAACCGCGAGTCCCTCCTAGTCCTATGACAGCAATTAGGAAGCATAAAAATGATGCTGAAAACCTCATTCTGCAAAAATGAAAGAACTGACAGATTTGGTGAAGAAAGTCGGGCCCTGATTCTCCTCACAGCTCGGTCAGGAAACAGCGGGGACAGCAGATCCTCGCTCACTTATTAGTGGGTGGGCAGAATTCACAGGCCAAACACTGAAAAAAGCAATTACCGCTTTCCCACAGAAAAGCCTGGAATGTCACACTCCATTTGACAGGCATTGTGCTCTCGGTTTTCCTGCCGCAAAGTGAACAGGCTTGTTTTGGTTTGAGACTTTAGTGCCTTTCACTTACTTGAATCAAGGGCTCTTTTCAACCTGTGGCTCTTTCTCAGTGTAAGCGGATAGTGCGCTTCTCGTCTGCACTCACATTCTTGGCACAAACAAAGTATCAAGTGCAAGCTCTTGGTTATAACTTTGAGATTCATCTTGCTGCTTTCTAGGGTGCATACCCTTGTGAAAAAAAGCATACTTTATTGTATTTGTAATATATTCCCTGTTTTAATAGTACATTGCAAATATACTAACAAAACATGTACTATCTTTAAATATATAAAAAGTAAATGAGCATCATGCTTTTGCCTGTTTTCACAATACAACTTTTAACACACTTTGTAATAATTGTTAATAATTTAGTATATTTAAAAATATATATTTTACAAAAATATACTTGAATTGAAATCTCTTTATATATCTTTTTTATAAGTATATTTATTTGCTCTTTACTTAAATATATTTAATGAATATTTTTTAACTGTGAGCTGAAAATGATCACTGTAACAATGCATCGAAAGTATACTTTCAAAGTACATTATTAAATAACCTTAAGTTGTAATATATTTTAAGTCACATATTAAGTCATTTTTAAGTTTACTTCACTTCATTACTTTGACACATTGCTTTCAGAAAGTAATAAATAAATAAAGCGAATGCATTATAAAGTGTACAGTCAAGTAAACACTGTCTATATTGCAGAGCCAAAAATTGAAGTTCACTCACTATTCATTAATATTATATCATTGCATTATTATAACATATCTTGCTGAATTTTATGGAGAAATAAAGTCTCAAAAAAAGAAATAGAAATCAAATTCAGCAAAAACGTGACGTTTTAAAAGTGTGTTGCTGCTGTTACAATGTAGTTTTTTCCTTTTTTTATGTTTGTTTCTTTAAGTGTTTTTTTATTTAAAAACATGGCTGGTGCATTTTATGTTTTGCAATGCTAAAACCATTTGAGGTTTAAATAAACACTGTTTGAATTGTTAATAATGTGTTTCTGTCATTAAAGTTATGTATTTATTGTAATGACCTTGAAAATTGGATTCAGCATTGGGGGAAATTTAGTATATTTTTACTCAAAAATAATACATTTATAGTATATTGCTTGTGTGTTTCAAAGACACTCGTGATAATTTGTAATGTACAAAACCTTTACACTTTAATATCACTAATCAAGCATGTAATTAGGCATATACTTAAAGTGTACTAAGTATACTTTAAGTTGTTCCAATTTAGCACATAAGAGTACACTAAATACACTTAAAGTTATGCTTTACTATAATTTAATTACAACTAAAATATACTTAGCACAAAATTAGTTGTTCCAAAATAGCACACTTCAAGTTAACTAATCATGAACACACTTGAAGTATACTGATAATTAGTCTGGCTGCAAGTATACTTGGCATATTTTTTTTTCACTAGGGTATGTGAGCTATAGATGTCACTATTGCCTAATTTCATGACTGGTATTTTCAAAAACACACCAATGGAACTTTACACAAACGATTTTATGTAAATAAATGATTCGGAATCACTAAAATTACAGAGTGTTTTCACGAAGCGCCATCAATCAGTCATATTGGCGGCACTGAATGTAAACAATGCCACTGAACCAAACAAAACTCCTATTTTTGCTGATTATTGCTACTGAAAAAATGGTCAATTATTGTTGTACTCATTGGTCAGACCGGGGAAAAACATTTGGAGTACTATAGACAGCCAAAAGTCACAGAGAAGAGCAAAAAAAAACTGTCTGGAGAACAAAAGGTGTTTGTGGTTGGCCACAAACAGACATTTTGAGGGGCAGTGGTCCATACCAAAAAAAGTGGCACCAATGGGGTGGGTGCTTGTTAATACAAATGATCCAGTTGTTACAGAAATACAATTAAAAGAGAAGACAGCACACTCTGTATTTAAAAAAAAAATGTTGACTTTATTAGTTAGATGTTTTGATGAGTGTGTGCTCTCCCTCACTCTCTGATCCTGTTTCTGCCTCATCTTCAATGGAATTAGGGGAGAGTGGGGTAAATTAAGCCAGTGGGTAAGTTGACCCACCCCCTGTATCTTGGCAACTACACTTTAACTGTAATTTGACCAAGGCACCTTTACTTTAAAAACTTGTAACTACTTTTTTTTTGGCTTGTCAAAGTAAAATTTGATCATAACAGATGGTAGATGGTTGTTTCATTAATGCAAATTTATCCAGGTCTAAAAATATTTATGATACATTTAGTTGATTTAGCAACATATAAAACTATGCAAATCATTTAGCTAAATATTAGCCTGAATTTGTAAGCTAGCTAGTATTTTTTTCCCAAAATAGCAGCTATGGGGCAAAGTGAATAGTTAAGTTAAATCCCTGAATTCTAAACTGGTATTTATTGTAATATTTAGTTGATCATATAGACCTACATATTATGTATAGTTTATTTGATAGAGACAGTGTACAAGTGCACCAAACCCTTCTCTGATAAGAACCAGAAAATGCTTTTCATCACATTATAATCAGATATATCTCTCCACCTATAGGAAGGTTACAACTTAAGTGTTCAACATATTGTTTCAGAAATGCAAACAATTAAACACTGAAATTTTCATTTGGTTGGTTTTATGTTGTTAATGTTAACTTAATGAAGAAAAAATATGACTGTTTGTAAAAGTAAATGATTAAATTAGTTTTTAAATAAATTACATATTTCACATTTGAATCAGATTCAGTCAGATGGCCATTTTACACCCAGATGGAGCATCTTACACTCATTTAATATTTTACAACATAAATCTATTTTCTATACTAATAAACAAGTAATTTACAATGTTTACATTATTTTATTTTACTAACTATTTTTAGGCCTACTATTAATATTTTTAATAAATTATTCTAAATATGATGTGTTATAGATTACTAGTATCATGACAAGTGATTATAACGGGAAATACACCTAAATACTATACATAAAAACTGCTAAATATTCTATGATTGACTTGACTTGTTGGAGCTTTGAATTCATGTTTGCAATTTTGAACTGCCTTATTTTTTTCCCTCCCTTGATCTTTTTTGTGAAGGCATTGTTTTGTCTACAAAGTGTGCCAATGACAGCACATTTTGTGTTATTTATATTAAATCTAATCAGGTATAATAATTTGATTAGACATTCTAATTCTAACATGGATATTTTGTTGTTAGCATCTTTTAGAAGCCCGAGAGCAAATCATTACCATAAGAAATACAAAAACAAACTACCAAATTACTAATTGAGCGGATGACCCACTGACTGTAATGTGGATGAACTGCATCTACCTGTTAACACAACGAGCTTCGTGAGCGAGCGCACAGATTGTGAGTGATGCTGCGGAGCGGGCAGGAAAACACGGATCAGCGGATCTTTAGCTGAACGGTAACAGAACGCTTTGAGCTTGTCTAGGGAGCCATGACAAGAAACTCTCAGCTGGCAGTGGAGCTGTGTCATTGTGAGGTGAAGGCAGAGAGCTCTGGCATTTGGACAGCTGTGGCAGAAACCTCAAGAATGCAGTGGCCATGATGGGACAAACAAAAAGGGGCAACCAAAAGAAGTATGTACAATATATACACATCCCTCTGGAAGCAGCACCGCCAGACGCTAATACTGCTTCCTCAAGCCAAGGCGCAAGACGCTACACGAGGCCTGCTCACCCCGCAAGACGCAAAAGCGAGAGGAGGGATGGAAGCGTCTCCCACTGCAGCCCGCAAGACGCAAAGCTGCATGAGAGACACCAACTGGAGTGGTCTTATAAGACGACCTGAAACCACAGAAAAAACAACAGGTTTTGACCTTTTGGTTTCTTCCTAAGAGAATTTGTTTTTAGCTGATCTCAGGTTCACTACCTTAAACCAGTTGTGGGACAAGATTTTCCCCAGGTCAATACGCCGACTCGGATTCTCACGGAGGAGAGCCCTGAGGAGGCGACAGCATTCTGTGCAGGAAGACGGGAAGGACGTTTGATAACCTTACACTTCGCATCTGCTCTATCTGACTCTTATTCTAAGCTGTAAGATGTTTTGTGTGTTTCTGAAGTAGTTCTTTTTTTGTGATGAAGATCTCACCTTTCGACAGGCCGGGTTTGGAGCAGCGCTTGTTCTGCAGCAGGAACAGGTCGTAGTCACAGGGGAAACGTCCACACAACAATGCGAACATCACAACCCCTAGTGACCAGACCGTCGCTGGCTTGCCGTAGTACTTCCTCCTGCGGTGGTACTCTGGAGGGGCGTACGCTGCTGTGCCTAGAGGAGAGTGGAGATTGTATAATGTGTAAGTTTGCTTTAACACAGGAGGAGTGATCTGTATCAGTTAGAATAGAAGAAACTAATTATATCACACATACCACAGTATGACCTGTACGATGAGCTCCTCAGAATGTCCCCGCATCCGAAGTCGATCAGCTTGACTCTGAATGTCTCCCTGTTGATCAGGAGGTTCTCCAGTTTGATGTCACGGTGGAGCACTCCGCGGAGGCAGCAGATGTTTGCAGCGTGAGCCGCCTGCCACATGATCTGCCTTGTTGTTCTTTCGCTGAGGCTTCTACCGTGACGCCTGATGAACTGAAGCAGATTCTCACAGGGAGAGGGACATTCGAGGATCAGGACGAAGTGGTCAGGGTGGTCAGTCCAGTCCAGCAGCCGGATGATTTCTGGCACACTGGGACCTCTATTAGCCAGGATGGTGAGGGCGATTTCTTTTGGAAGGGGGTTTGGATGATCGGGCTGGAGGAATTGAGTTTTTATGATAGTAACATGAGATTCTCAAATAGGGACTTGTGTTAATGTTAATATAAGATGTTGTATATTGTTTATATAGTGCAATGTACTTACAATGAAAATACATGCTGTGCTCTTTGTCTTCGAGACGTATTTCAAAGCCACCTGATGACCAAAACCAAAAACTTAATTTATGAAAAGCAAAGAGGGCTAAGAGTATAGGATGAGGATAAGACAGAACAAATATTTGCTGGCTTGTTAATGTGTTATTTATATTTACTTACTTTACGATCATCATACAAACGTCTCCCTTCGTACACCACACCGAATCCACCTTTCCCCAGCTGATCGCCAACGGTGTAGCGGCTAAAGATGTAGTCTATTAAAAAATAAAATAACATGGAATTGTGATGTGTCAGGCAGTATTCACAATAAAAGTAATTTTTATGTAATTATACATTTTAATGACTGGATGAATATTTGAACACATTAGTACATATAGACATAAAACAGTAATGTTAACATGTCATGGAATACAGATCTAATCATGGCCTTGAAGTGGATGTTGGTGCTGATGTACATTTTGATATCGTGTTTGATCATATTAATTTTTAGAGTTTAGAGAAACAAAACACATTCTCATAACATGGTTGTGTGATTTACCATCACTACTTCTTCCAGCCTCTGCCACCTTCCTCTTCTCTCCCTCATCCTGCTGCTGCTCCACCTCTCCCTGACCTGAGCTGCTCTCTGGAGGCTGTTTTTTGGCAGCTCGAAAGAAAGAGTGAAGCCTCTGCCACCACTTCCTACTCTTTCTTTTCTCCTCAACTCTCTCTGCGTCTTTCCTCTCCTCCTCCTTCTCCTCCTTCCTTTCCTCCTCCTCTTTCCTCTCCTCCTCCTCTTTCCTCTCCTTCTCCTCCTTCCTCTCCTCCTCCTCTTTCCTCTCCTTCTCCTTATCTACTACCTCTCCTACTTCTCCTCCCTCCTCTCCTACTCCTCCTCCTTCCTCTTCTCCTCCTCCTCCAGCACCAACAGGGGTCTCATCGCGGGGATGAGGATGTTGAACCGCCATGTTGGTGCTGGGTTTTGGGGGTGTACTAAGATGTTGTTCGTACACCTCGTCAACTGTCATCGGACTGACTTTTGTTCCTCGCTGTCCCATCGTTGTGAAAACTCACTGACCTCTACAATAAACCCACAAACAATGTCAGGATGTCAAATCGTAAGACAACATCTGTATTGCAAACTGTACCGTATCTGTACCGTAATTGTTGTTTAAAGCGTTGGCATAACAACGCAACGGCATTGCCATAGAAACCAGCGCACATTCCGTCATAAGGTTTTGAGCGTCGCTAAACTTTGATGATTCCCGTTCAGTCCAATATCAATAAAACATGGTAGTAAAATCCATTAAAAATGTTTTTATAAATATATATATATATATAAATCCAGTAAATTGTTTTTTGGTATTAAATATTAATGGAGCATAACATTTTTAATGGAGCATATATTTTTGTGGTTTATATCCAAATACTTTTTGGGCTATATGACAACGCAAATCCCTGGTCAACATGTCTTTATTTATTTAGCTGTCAGTATTTGTCATTTTGTTAGTTTCTCGTCTATTAAGCGTGTAATATGTTCAGATTTGGATTACAGTCCGGTGGAATCTGAAGTCGTTAAACCTCCATTTCGCGTGCAAAAATATTAAATGAAGAAAAAGTAGGTAAATAGATACAATAAACGTTTTTAACCTAAATAAATACATTTAAAAGGATAGTTTACCCAAAAATTAAAATTCGATGTTTATCTGCTTACCCCTAGGGCAGTTTGTCAGTAATATAATGGCAGTGAATGGGCACTAAACATTTGAAAGTAAAAAAAAAAAAAAAACATGCACAGACAAATCCAAATTAAACCCTGCGGCTTGTGAGGATACACTGATGTCCTAAGACACGAAATGATCGGTTTTTGCGAGAAACTGAACCGTATTTATATCATTTTTTACCTTTGATACAAAGCAATATCCATCTGTCCTGAGCGCGAGCTTTTCATCGTGCACGCGCTCTGGCGTAGTATACGCAAACACCGGAAGGGGAAATCGCTGAAAAGTCAACAGTCCCGGATGTTTTCGCGCA